>NC_058132.1:208880241-208932574 GCF_016433145.1 Gracilinanus agilis | reverse complement strand
TTTCTTTCTTTCTTTCTTTCTTTCTTTCTTTCTTTCTTTCTTTCTTTCTTTCTTTCTTTCTTTCTTTCTTTCTTTCTTAAAGCAAGGTTAAGTGATTTACCCAGGGTCACATAGCTAGGAAGTGTCTGAGGCCAGAGTTGAACCCAAGTTCGCTCAACTCCAGGACCAGTGTTTTATCCACTGTGCTACTTAGCTGCCCTCTTTCCACAGACTTTCTCTCCAATCCATTAAGAGATTTAGAAAAATTCAAGAAATATCTTAAAGTATTGAAAATAGAAGGATAAAAGATAGCAGAGTCTCACCCTTATAGAGTAGGATGAGACATGCACACAAAAGTATGAGAGATCCTAGAGTCTGAAGGGAGCAAAGGAGACAGGATGCTCCAGGAGAATATATCAAGGGAGAGAATGCTGTTGTCTCTGTATTATATCTCCTATTAGATTGCAAACTCCTTAAAGGCAGGAACTATTTCCTGTTCATCTTCATATCCCCCCATAGTGCTTATAAACAGTATCTTATTTAGTGTAGAGAGCTAATGTTATATAAGGAAAAGAGCATTTGTTCTTGGAGTCAGGAGACCTAAGGATTCTGACATTTTCTGGCCAGGTGATCATGGCCAAGTTATTTAACTTTTCTGAGCCTTGGTTTGCCCAACACTAGAATGAGGATCACAAGATAATAGAATTTAAGAGTTGAATAAACTCCCCGTAGCCATCTAGTTTAAATCATATCGCAGAAGTAATCTTATTCGAATATATTTGAAAAGTTATCGTCTTGTTTCTGTCTCTTCTCATCAAGGACAATCTACTATCTTTGGAGGTAGTTCATTCTATTTTCCCATACGTTTAATTGTTAGAAAAATTTTCCCAACATTAAGCAAAAATTTGTTTCTTTGAAACTTTCACCCCATGTCTCTTACTTCTATCCTCTGGGACCCTATAGAATAATAGAACAAGTTTAATCACTCTTTCTCTTGACATCCCTTCAAATACTTGAAAAGAATTAGCATTATCTCTAAATTCTTCACTTTTCTAGCCTAAATAGTCTCGATTCCTTCAAATGATTTGATTTTTTGGAGGGGTCTGAATTGGACTAGAGAGTCACTCAAGTCTTTTAAAATTCTAATAGTCTATAATTTTGTGAAGTTACTTCATCTGGGCCTCAGTTTCCCTTTGCCTAGATTACCTCTAAACTTCTTTCCAGCTCTAAATTCTAATTTATGGATTAGATTTTGGCACCTTTTGCCATTTTGGTTGCCTTCCTCTAAACCTCTATCAGCTAACCAAAGTCATTCTTAAGCTGAATACAGTATTCCAGATGGCATCTGACCAGAGCAACCTATAATGGGGCTATCTCTTCTGTATTCCTGGAAGCCATGCCTCTCTTAGTGAAGCTCAAGACTGCATTCCTTTTTTTTTCCACTGTCATATTGTGCTGTTGATGGATATTGCAGGATAGGATGATCACATGTAAAATCTATGTCAGATTGTTTGCTGTCCCATCAGGGAAGAGAGAAGGCAGGGAGGGAGGGATGGTCAGAAGAAGGAAGAGAATTTGGAACTTAAAACTTTAATGAATATTAAAACTTATTAATAGAAGAAAAATAAAATATGATTTAAAAAATGTTTGCAGTACAAGAAAAATGTAGAAAAAATTCTATCTAATAATATTTTCCCTATCTTATACTTGTGAAGTTCACTTATGAAACCAAGTTGAAGATGTTAGATTTTATCCACATTAAATTTCGGACAATTAGATATGGCCTAATGCTCTAGCCTGTCAAGATATTGTCTGTATACAAATTCCATCTACCAATGTGCTAGCATAGCAATACCTCCAAGATTTGTGTCATCTGCAAATTTTATAAGCATGTCATTTGTTGTTCTTCAGTCATTTTCAGCCACGTCAGACTCTTTGTGACCTTATTTGGGGTTTTCTTGGCAAAGACCCTGGAGTAGTTTGCCATTTCTTTCTCTAGTCTAGCTCATTCAACAGAGAAAGAAACTGAGGCAAACAGGGTTAAGTGATTTGTTCAGGGTCACAAACTAGTAAATGTCTGAGGCAAGATTTAAATGAGAAAGTTGAGTCTTTTTGACTCTAGGCCAGGCATTCTATCCACTGTATCACTTAGCTACCCTAAGCATGCCATATATACCTTATTCAAGTCTTTAATAAAAATGTCAAATAGCACAGGATCACACATCAGTAACTACCATTCATTTAGCGTTTTAAGGTTCATAAAGTTCTTTATTATCTTGTTTCATTCGAATAACCCTAGGAGGTAGAAGTTGTTTTATAGATGGAGGAACTGAGATTTAATGATTTGTCCAGGGTCACACAGTAAGTATCTAAGGCTAAATTTGAACCTAGGTCACACCTTTGTGACTCCAAGTCCAGTGGTCTATCCACTGTGCCCCCTAGCTGCTTGGGCCTGCAAGGTCCTTGGAGCTCTCCACTATTAACATTGAACCATTAACGGCTGTTTTTTGAGTCCAACCATTCAACCAGTTTTGAAATAGTTTAATTTCAAATAGTTAAACTGCTGGACCAGCCGTACAGTTTTAGCCCACATCTCTTCACCTCTTCCACAGAAATAGCATGAGATATTTTATCAAACACTGCTTTTACAATTTAGTAATCTAATCAATTAGAAGAAAGAAATGTCTGGCATTATCTACTCTTGATAAATTTGAATCCAAGATAAAGGTTTGGGTAGTTGGTTGTGATGACCACTTTCTTTTCCAGATGTTTACTATCTCTTTAGTAATGTTTCTGGAATTTTCCTGGGAATGAAGTCAAATTCATTGGCTTATAGTTTGGAGATGCACTTCTCCTTTTTGAAAACTGACTCAGTTGCCTTTCTTCAGTCTAGCAATCTTTCAGATATCAGTGACAGTGGCTTAGCAACACATCTGCCAGTCTGTATTGAAAGGAAAGGTTTTTTTTTCTCTTTGTGAAGCTAACTGGTTTATATGGGGATTGAACTTGTGACCTAATCCTCATTAGTTTTATATTCTAACCAATTACGTCCAGACAGAGGCGGAGTAGTCCTAATGAGAGAGAGACTTCATAGGTTGGAATGGGTTCTAAACTCCTGGACCAGCCGTACAATTTTAGCAAAGTCACTTGACCATTCTTTGCCTCAGTTTACCTATTTGTATGATAGACGTATTAGCATTGCTTTTAGAATGAATCACATAATAAGTACTTGGTGTTTGGAATAAAATCTTGACTATATTCTGAATATTGATTCAAGTAATGGAAAGGTTGGGAAGCAATGGACTTGGGTTTATATCCTGCCTTTGCCACTTACTATTTGCCACTTATCACTTTGAGCTTATCACTTAACCATTCTTACCCATCAAATGTGGAAAATCGGAATGATGACTTCTAAAATCATAGATTTATATCTATGATGTGACTATCTTATTACCATTTAGTAGAGAGACGGATAAGATACTAATTTAGATGTGTGAAGTATTAAGGGAGATGGGTTCTGTTCAACTCAGGTTATGAATCTGTTTTGTCTTCACCAACAGTAAAGATTCTGCAATGCTATGTTCATCTTTCAAAGCCTACTGTACAGTCTGATGCCTTCAAGAACGGTCTCCTGATTCTGTGGAAGTTAGACATAGAATTACTCTCTGCTGGCTGACATGCAGATGGCGACCTCCTGAAACAGACCTGGCATCTTGATTAAAAGATGTAGCTAACAATTACAAAAATGGCCTCATGAAAGATCTCCCCTCTCCCCCAAGAAACGAAGCAGTACCACCCATCAGCTAAAGACACAGAGGTAATATTTATGGTCTTTTCATCTGTTTAATCTGCCTTAGACAGAAAATTATTGTGACTTAGACATATTCCCTAAAGCACTTGGTCCATGGCAGGGAAGGTGATCCTTGAAGGTAATTAGCATTGTTCAACAAGAGCAAGTTAATTAAGGAGAATCTGTTGTTGAGGCTATAGTCTGCATGGTATGAGAATTCCTTCCACCTGAAGCAGATGACAACTAGCTATGACTGTATTTAAGTCCCGGGGAATTAGTTGAGGCATGAAGAGTTTAGGTGACTTGCCCAGTGCCCCATATAGTATTAGAGGTATCATAAGTATAGAAAATAAGTATTAGGGGTAGAATTTGAACCTAGGTCTTCATTAATATAATCCCAGACTGTCTCTATTGTTGAAGAGTACTTGTTCAATAATACCTTGAAGGTCAAATCAAAATGTCTAAATCCCTAAACCTCAAAGTCAAAATATCTAAAACTGATCTTATTATCTCCCGTCTCCTACCCATAGTTCTCCTCTTACCTCTTTGACTATTCCATCTAGGACTCCTTTGTTGGTTTTTCTGTTCTGTGTCTAGACGTGTCCAGTTTGATGGATGTTCCACCAGAATGCTGAGATGAAAACTCATATAAGAGAAATTATCACTTCTCTTCTTCCCACCAAGTTCTTTTTTGAGGAAAGTGGAAGGAGCTTAGCAAAGTTTGGAATGTTTGGTTGTGGTTGCCTGAGGGCCCTGTAAAGCAGTCCCAGAGTTAAAACTAGAATGCAACTTTCAGTAACCACTGGAAATTGTATTTGATTTTTGCAGTATACATTTAATGGTGTTTTGGAAAATTCTTTATTATCATTGTGTTTTAATTGCATCTGTCAACCCTGATTGCCTTTATAATGGGCTCTTCACACAGTTTGCCTTGTCGTAATGATAATGGCTGTGCATTGGGACTGTCTCATCCATTCAAATGGAATCCTGCAGCCCTGGAGGAGCTGGTGTAGCAGAACAAACATTGGACTAGGACTCAGAAAAACCTGAGATCTAGTCCCAGGTCTGGTACAACTAGGTGTGACCTTGGGAAAGTTTCTTTGCTTCTCTGAGCTAGTTTCTTCATCTACCAAATAACTGGGTGATCTCAAAGGTTTCCTCCAGTTCCAAAATCCAGTGATTTTCTAACTCAGCAGAGGAAATGAAGCCACGTCTGGGGTGAAATACAGGCTTCATTTGCTATAGTCCAGCCATCAGGAAATGGGCCAATCACAGGGAATTACAGGGAGGGGGAGGAGGAGTGTTAGGTAGACAAAAAGCAATTATCCAACTTGGAACATTACCAAAGTCTTAGGATTAATATCCTGCTTTTACCCAGTGTCCCTAAGGATGTTAACAAATAAAATTATTATTGTTGTTATTATTATTTTTGAATGTAGTACATCCTGCCCACATTTGCAATCCCTCTAGATCCCATTGCTTTTTAGGTAGGGGAGAATGCAGGGTGACCAACTTAAAAAATACAGCTTTGGTTATACATTCATTGTATGCTATATTTGTTTTCTTCTGCAAACATCAAGGTTTCTTTTTTTTTTCTGGATGAGTTTCAGGCTATGGCTAGGCTGAAAATGAAGGTTGCACAGTATATATGCAGAGCAGAGGCTCACAGAAGCTATTTCCCAGCTGAGTGGGAGAATGTCTATAATGTGTTCATATCCTAGGAGGAACCAATAGTCTCTGATCCTCTCTTTCTGAGTGATCTGAGTAAAGGCTCAGGTTACTGGACTCAGTAACACCACTCATGAGAATGCCACGAGTGACCAAAATAACAAAATCTAGTAGTGAAGAGAAAACCAATTTGGTAATCAGAAAAGCCTGGGTGTCTGTTCCAGTTTTACTATTGACCCTGGCTGTGTCACTTCAGTTTTTTCAAGATCCTAATTATTCCAACTGAACCACCTCACACTATGGGCCCCCACGTTGGCTCTGTCACATATTCTAAGTTCATGATACTGACCCTTGTGTCCCCCATTTCCCATACATGCTTCCCTCCAGTCTTTAACTCATACCTGTAAGGGTACCCATAGAAGGAAGGTCTACATCCTTGAATCTCTATAGGTCTCTCTGAGTCTATACTTATTGCCTTTGTTTCCTTTCCACCAACACATCTCTTAATCCTTTTCAAATATAACTTTCAGCCCCATTCCACTAAGACTCTAACTATTAAGTGTCATGTCTTATGCCCTTTCCCCTCTCTGGCTTTATCTAATTTACTAATTATTATCCTTTATGACATTTTGACTTTACAATGCCTCCTGAAACATAGTAAATGTTTAATAAATATTTGCTGATTGACTTTTGTCATTGTTGACCATCCTATCCTTGAAACTTTTTCCTCTTAGCTTCTTTGATCTGCCAATGCTGATTACCCTCTTACCTCTCTGTCTCTTCTCTGCCTCTTTTGCTGGATCTTCTTATTCATCTGGTTCCCTAAATATGATCATTCTTTTCTTTTCAAAGATTTTATTTTTATCTATTTTATTAATGGCCTGGCTCTCTATCCATTGCGCTACCTAACTGCCCCTAAGATTTATATTCTTGAACATGGTCAATGCAGATTATTTTTTATTAATAGAATTTATTTCCGGGTATCTCATTCCCTCCCTCCCTCTTCTCCCCACACCACAAAAGGCATCATCCAGCAAACAGATTTGTGTACATAGATTATGTCTTTTGTATTTCCATTTTTCAGTTCATTCTCTTGAGATAACATTCTCAAGTTATTTTTCAAATATTAAATCTGTACCTTTATATAATGATCTCATGATTCTACTCATTTCACTCATTATTATCTTATGTAGTTCTTTACAAGCTTAAAAAAAATTAACCTGTCATTTCAAACTGCTCAGTAATATTCTATCACAGTTGTACCACAACTTGTTTAGCCATTCCCCAGTTGATGGATGTTCCCTCAGTTTCCAGTTCTTTGCCACCATAAAGGGAAATGCTGTATTTTGGAACATATAGGTTCTTTTCTTTTTCCCTGATCTCTTTGGGAAATATATTCATTCTTCATAGACCTTTGCTTGGGCTCTTTTCTTCCTTCCCTGTGTACCCAGTACTCTTTCTCTTGGTAATCTCTTTGGCTTCCACAGTTTCAGTTATCACTTTCAAGCTACTATCCTCTGCTCTATATCTTTAATATCCTTATTATGAATTTCCTAACTGCCCACTGGATGGACATCTTTACTTAGATGTCTTTCTACCACCTCAAAATAGACATATCTAAAATGGAACACTTCCCCCACCCTTTCTTGCCAACTTTTCCTCCTTGTTTCCTTATTTGACTCAGTCCTCTTCTTCACCCCCACAACCAACTAGTCACCAGCTTCTTCCTTTGCCATATCTCTCCCCATCTGTTTCTTCCTTTACCATCCCATTGCCACAACCCCACGTCAGTATCTTCCTTTAAATTCTTACAGTCGTCTCTTAACGGGTCTCTTTGTCTCTCCTCTTCCCCTGTTTCTGGCTTAATCACTGTTAACAGGTTAATCTTCCTACATGACCATTTGGCTTATGTAACTCCTCCTCCTAACAAATCTCCAGGGGCTCTCCATTGTTTACCAGATAAAGTCCAGACTCCTTAGCTTGGCATTTGATGCCCTCTACCTCCCAGTCCAACCTACTTTCCCAGTGTTATTTCCTGTATGTATGCTGTGCACTGTTGCCAAATAGGGCTGCTCTGTACAGTTCTGCCTCCACATTGTTGCCCCTGCCATTTCTTGTGTCTATTGTGGGCGCCTATTAATGCAAGATTGTCTATAGTATATTTGGAATAAATGTCAGATCCAGAAGGGACCTGGGACTTAAAAGCCCAAATTGAGGATGAGATCTGCCCAGGGCCACTGGCAGAGATAGGACTAGAACCCTAGGACTTGGGTCTTGGAGATCTGCTCCTGGAAACAATTCTATTCCCCTGCTCCTACTCATCACTATGTGCTATCGATTGTCCTGTATTTTGTAAACTCACAGGGTCATAGATTGTCAACATGAAGGGACCTCTGACCTATACTGAATCAAGAATCTTCTTCTACAACACACCTTAGAAGTGATCCTCCGTCCTTGACCTCCTCTCTGAAGTCTTCTTCTTTGAAGGTATAGATCTCAAATGCCACCTCCACCATAAAGGCTTCCTAGATAGCCAACACAGAAATACACTCACCTTCTTTCTCCTTTGTTCTCTTATAGCTCTCCGTTTGGACTACTCTTATGATGCCACATGCTTAGCCCATGTCATAGTTCTGAGTGTATGTGGCAACTCTAAACTACTTAAGGATGAGGAGTGTCTTATTCACTTCTGTATCCCTTTTTGTTATCTAGGCCAGGGTATCACACATCCTACAGAATTAACATACTACCACTAGTTATAATGACAGACTTTTTAGTTAATGTTCGTTGAATGAATTAATAAATGAATTTTGTGGGAGGGTAAGCATCAAATGTTTCCACAGAAGTTATATTTCCTGGTGACCTATTAGAAAGATAAGAAACTTTTAGCCCAATTTGAATACCAAATTTGATATTTAGGTTGCTACTATCTATATGTGTCTATATGTCTACATATATACTTAATAGATTTCTAAGACTATATATTCATGTAGTATACATATATGTATACACACGAATACACTATATATACATATGGATACATATGTGTAGACATATCTATATATTAGACATATATGTAAGTTTAAAATATATGTATACATAATAATATACAGACATATTATATATGATAAATTTATATGTATACATATAGAGAGAGAGGGAGAGGAGGAAAGAGAGAGGAAAATGGGGAGGGCAAAGGGGACAGAAAATTAGAACCACAGGAAAGAAACAAAGATAGACAGAGAGTGGGAAAGAGAGAGCTAGGGAAGGGGAGGGAGGAAGAGAGAAAGAGAAAAAGAGCCAGAGAGAGAGAGAGGGTGGGTTGAGGGAGACAGAGACAGAGACCCAGAGACTCTCTGGTACTCCTAGGTTCATAGAATGACTTGGTACCTGGTCTGTTCACAATGGAAAGAACACCGCCTTTCAAATGGGAAGACCTGTCTTAAATATTGGTCCTGGCATTTAACCACCACTGTGACCTTGGGCAGGTCCCATAATCTCCTTGAGCCTCAGTCACCTCATATGTAAAATGAGGGGGTTGGTGCAGATCACCTCCAAGGTCCTTTCCAGCTCTAAATCAATGACCTTGGAAGTCTCCTGAGAAAGCCTTGGAATGATTTGCATCCTGGGGAAGTCTGGCTAAGCTCCAGCTAATCCCTGTAGCTCCTTCAGTGCACACCTGCTTGTCTGTCAACCTACCGTCTCCTCAGTCACTTCCCATGGGATGTCTGGGGTCAAAGGGCTTTGAGAAAGGTCTTTTATCGGCTGCTTTGCTGCCAGACCCTGCTCTCAGCAGCACCTGGGGCCAGATTTAATATTTTCTTTGGAGAGAGGTCAAGACCCTGTCCCTCCTAGAATGGGGCAATGACCTTTCGCTGGCTGCCTCGTTCCTCTTTTACAGAGAGATTTTTAGTTGAAACTCAGGGCTAATAAAAACAGTAGTACATTGATATAGCACATTAAGTTTTGCTGGACACTGCAAATATTATCTTGTGTCCTCGCAACAACCCTGGTAGGTAGATACTATTATTCTCATTTTACAGAAAAGAAACTGAGGCAGACAGATTGAGTGACTTGCTCAGTCATACAACAAGTAAATATCTGAGGCAAGATTTGAACTCTGTTCTTTCTGACTCCAGGTTCAGAACTCTATTAACCATCAACTAGCTGTGTATACCACTGGGTCAAACTTGATAATAGTGACATAGATCAACAACAGTCAGTACTTCTTCATATTAAAATAATTTTTCTGAATCTGAAATGGAAATTTGCTTTTAGATTCCCTAAAATTGTGTAGTTGGCTTTTCATTAACAGTATTTGGATAGACTATAAGCAAAAGCATACAAAAATGTCCTCAAATCCAAAAGTCACTAATATTTAGCTTTGGGATACAGCAGGTGATTATTTCCTGATGCTCACTTATGTTCCTAATTATATTTCTTTTGGTTTAATCTTACAATTAATTCGTGTTCCTTGAATACTGCAAATGGCTTGGTGCGGGTGGCAGACTACTGAGCCTAGTCTAAGCTGCAGAGGGAAGTCTACCTCTAATTTACTTCCTTTTTCAGGAAGGCATTCCACAATGACAATGATCCTAACCTTGTTATTCCAGAATAGATCATACTATGTATTTAGAATAGAATATTAGTTTGGAAAGAGACTTTTATCCAATCCTCCTGTTTATTATTATTATTATTGTTATATCATCATCATCATCATCATCATTATTATGGCCATGATGATTGGATTGCTTTAGTAGAGGTATTGGGCATGGAATAATAAACCTCTTTATTTTATCGATGAGGAAATGATGGCCAAGAGTAGGGAAATGACTTGTCAAAAGTCACTGAGTGAGGATTATGATAGTAGATATTAGACCAGAACCCAAGACTCCTAATTCTATTTCTAGGAACAATTCTTCTCTACTCCTTTTTCTCTCCCTCTCATTATGTTATTATTTTTCCTGTGTTTTTTGAACTACACAGGTTATAATATGTCAGAATTGGAAGGCTATCCTGTCCAACCTACACCTAATTAAGTCTCACACTTTAACATATCTGACAACTGATCATCTAGATTCTGACTGAAGAGTTTTGAGTGGAAACCTTACTACTCAATTCTCATTTTGAATAGCTCCAATTTTTAGGAACTTTTCCTGATATGAGGCCCACATTTGACTTCTTACAACTTTTACCCAGGTAGGTTGGTGGCACAGTGGATAGAATGCTGGTCCTGGAGTCAAGAAGAATTCCTCTTCCTGGGTTCAGATCTGGCCTCAGATGCTTACTAAGCTCTATGGCCCATGGCAAGTAATTTAACCTTGCTGCCTCAGTTTCCTCATCTATAAAATGTGTTGGAGAAGGAAATGGCAGACCACTCCAGTATCTTTGCCAGGAAAACTCTAGATGGTGTTACAAAGAATTAGATGCAGCTGACGTGACTGAACAACTTTCGCCCATCCCTTCTAGTTTTATTCCTTGGGGCCAAGAATGAGCTTCCTCATTCTTCCACATGATAACCTTTCAAATGTATCAATTGCACTCTGGTCTTTCTCTTCTCCAGGCTTAACCTGTCTAGTTCTTTCAGCTGATTTTCATATGGCATGAACTTGTGGACCTTCACTATCTTAGTCCCTTTTCACCTGAGGTAGACTCTCCCCCTCACCAGTAATGGATGCTCCTCCTTAGAATCCCCTATATCAGTGATGGGCAAACTTTTTAAAGAGGGGCCCAAAGGAAAGGAAATACTCATCTGTCAGTCTGTTTCTAAGGCAACTCTTTTTGCAGTTTCATTGTATTGTATTCTATTCATTGTATTCCTCAGATTAGGAATAATGTCGAGCCGTTGGATAGAACATTTCAGGGGGCCACATCTGATCCGCAGGCCATTGTTTGCCCATCACTGCCCTATACTAAAGAAAAAAGCACCTTAGTGTAGTGAAAAGATTGAGCTGTGATTTAGGAGATCTCCATCTTTATCCTTTATCTATTGGAAAGCCAGATAGCCTCTCTTAATTTCAGTACTTAGCATAGCACTTGGCACATAATAGTAGGAGCTTAATATAAAATTTTTAATTGACTAGTTGACTCTCTGGGACTCAGTTTCCTTACCTATAAAATAAGAACTTTGATTAGATTAGATGATCTGTAGGATGCCTTCTAGTTCGAAAGGGTATAATCTTTCAAAGGCAGTTAACTTCTCTGGGGTTCCATTTTCTTAGCTGCAATATAATAGGTTTGACTAGATGATTTCTAAACTGCTTTCAAGCACCAACATTCTGTGAGTCTATAACTAACTGATTTTTTTATGATTAAAACTCAGTTGAGAATTAATATATATTCTTGAGTCCATATAGAAATGCAAAATGGGCAGGTTTGGGGCAGTCGATGCACATGTTACAGCTAGAAGATTGTTTCATGAAAATGTTATGTCATTGTTTCTAAATTCCTTGAAAGCAGGAAACTTATTTTTATTCATGTATATATATGTGTGTGTATATGTATGCATATATATATATATATATATATATATATATATGACAGTGTCTTGAATGCATTGAATTGAATTGTACTGGAAATAGATTTGCCTCCTTACATTTGATTTTAGACTAATGTTAAAATTTAATTTCTATTCCCTAAACACATAATAATAGGATAAGGAGGTTTGGATGATGGAGAAAACCCCAATCCTTACTTTATCTGTTTCATCTAAAGCAGATGACTTACTCTTCAGACAGACCTTCCTTCCCATCATTCCTGAAAGCTTTTTAGCATCATTACTCCACTCTGCCATCTTTTTTGGTCATAGAATAAGTAGAATCCTTACTCTCAACTAAATCTAATCCTTCCTACAACTTCAACCTCTACAGCACCTACCTATGGTACCTTTCTTGTAGTATATTTTAAAGAAAGTTTTCTTGGATGAAATGTAAGTTGCATGTTCTCCTTCTTCCTCCAGGAACTTGTTCTAACATACCCTATCTCTCATGCATATTTAACCTCTTTCTCTCCATTGGCTTCTTCCCATCTGTCTACAAATCAACCAATCAACAAGTATTTACTATATGCTCATCACGGTGTTAAATCCTCAAAGAACTTATATTCTAATTGAGGAGATAGCATCTAAATAAATAGGTACATAGAAGAGACACAAAGCGTAGATGAAAGGTTAGAAGAGAAGCACCTGCTATTTCTTCTCTGGGGTTCCATTGTCTTATTTCCAGTATGACATGCTTGACTAGATGATTTATAAACCATCTTCAAACACAAACATTCTGTGAGTTTATAATTAATAATTGTACCAAGCTAGGTTCAAGGGACAGAAATAAAAAGAATGAAATATATTCAGTACTCCCTGGTGCTTAAAAAAAGGAGGAGCTTTCTTTTCATTGCTAAGCATCTTGAAAAAGTTGTCTGTTTCCAGTGTCTTCATTTTCTTATTACTCACTTTCTATTGAGATCCTCAAAATATATTGGTTTCTTTCCCTAATGTTTTTAATATTTCTCTGTAAGGTCAGCAATGACTTCCTAATAACCAACTCCAGAGGCATTTTCTCTCCTTATTTTCCTTGACCTCAACAGCATTTGATGTTTTGGTTACACTTCATCCTACTGCAGACTCTCCAGTTTTGACTTCTATGAAACCATACTTTCCTACTTCTCCTTACCCTCTAAGCACTTCATTTCTGTCTCATGCAGTGGCTCCTGAATGCAAGTATTCCCCTAGAGCAGTGATTCCCAAAGTGGGTGCTGCAGCGATCCAGTGGGGCGGTGATGGCCAAAGGTACATTTGGGGGTGGTGAATAACTGCAAGGGGGCGATGATAGTATGTGATAGGAGGCACTAAGTAATATTTTTTCTGGAAAGAGGGCGGTAGGCCAAAAAAGTTTGGAAACCAATGCCCTAGAGCATTGTTGGCAAACATTTTTGAGTTCATGTGCCCAAACTGCAGCTTCAAGCTGCCTGTGCCCCCCTCCACTACCCCAGAGAGTGGAGGGAGGAAGTGCTCACTTTGGGTGGGTGGATAGAGGAGCAGGGAGCAAAAATGTCTTCAGGCACTGGGAAGAGGAGGAATGGAATATCATCCCCCTTGCCAGCCCCGCATGCGTGCCAATACTTTTCCAACACTACCCTAGAGTCTGCCCTTGCTTCTCTTTTCACCTTTCCCTATGCTTTCCCCCTTGATCATCACTTGTAGTTTCTACTACCATCTCTATACCAATGACTTCTGCATCAATATCTGTGTCTGGCATCTCTTCCAAAGACCATAGACTTTCATCTCTAAATGCCTAAAGATTACTACCACCTGAAAGGCAGACTGGCAGCCAAATTCAACATTGTCCAAAATTACTTTAATCTCCTCTCAATGTAGACTTCTTGCATCAGCTTTTCTGCCTATGGCACCAGTATAAATTCTATCATGCATTTGAAACTTTGAGATTATTTTTGATGTTTGCATCTCCTTCACTATTCCTCATACTAGGGGAATCATCAAGTCTTGTCATTGGATTATACCTTTATGAGCTGGAAGAGATCTAGGTAACTTAGTGGATAGAGTGTTGGACGTGGAGTCAGGAAGACCTCGGTTGAATTCTGCTTCAGATACTTACTTGCTGTATAACCCTAGTCACGTCACTTAACTCATTCAGCCACAGTGAGGGTCATAATAGTAGCCCCTACCTCACAGAGATGTTATGAGGCTCAAACGAGTTCATGTTTGTATAGTACATTGTATTAATTATTATACATATATAGTATATATATAGTACATTATATATATATAGTACAGTATATATATAGTACATTGTTATAATTATTGTAACTAGAATTTAAAATTCTAGTTACAATAATTATAACAACAATAATAATAATCATTACACTCATTATCTTGGTTATTTGCTCAAACAGCCCAGGCATTTTACAGATGAAGAAACTGAGGTCCAGTGCATGGCTTGGCAGTTTCAAAATCAAGTCCTTTTGGCTCAGGGCTTTGTCTGACATTCCATACTGCTGCTATGTGGAAAAGAGACAATGCCGGAAGAATCAAAGGGTTTTTTTATTCTTTGGATTTCACATAGCATTTTGTTTTTCAGCTTGGTCTATGTGATAATATACTTACAGTTTTTATACCAATCCCTCTACTAGATGACAGACTGCATGTCAGAATCATGTCTTAACTTTCCCTTATACTATGAAAGGTAGGGTGGCATATTGGGAAGACTTCCGAATTTGGATTTACCTAGTGGTGCACCAGCAGCAACTCGTGCAGGCTTGGGAGATCTGATTGTTAAATTTTCACCCTGAGAATTTACACCTTTAAAAATGGAAATCACTACAAATTAGGGTTTGAGTTATTGTTTTGTTAGGAAAGTATTGTAGAAAATGTTAAAAATTCAGATGAACTTTAAATATGTGTCATGTATTTTCAGAGAGCTGGTTGTTAAACATTTATCAACATACCTCTGGTGCTAGGTTTGGTTTCCTTCTCTGACTGCCTTTGTGACTATGGATACAGTCACTCTAATCTCTGAACTCAGATTTTGCATCTGTAAAATGATACCTTTTTTGTTTTGTTTTTGATGAGGTTGGTAACCTAGCCTCTGAATATATACTAGTTGTTCTTGCTGTTATCAAAATTGTGTATTTTCCCTCTGCACCTATGCAATTTCTTGCACATAGTAGGCAGTTAATGACTATTTAATGTTGAAAGTCAAACTGGAAGTTGATGTTCGCCCTGAACAAATCATGCGTAACTAACTGAGAACTCATATTACAGAGTTAAAAGTGACTTGTCTAGTGTCATGCAGCTGATAACCAAGCCTATTACCAGAGATTTGGCCATCAGGTGCTATTTTTATATATGTAATAAAAATATCATATGTAATAGCACATATATAATATGACATATAATATAAAATGTATTTTTTATTTTTAAAATTTGGGCTACAATAAATTATTCAACTACTTAAGTAGGGAGAGGTTATAGCCTACATCTATGGAAGGAGAGTCTCCTTCCATGAAAATGTGATTTCTTGAAGAATTACTTTGGAAATAGAAGTAACGTCATTCGATTTAATCTTGTGTTTCTCCAGAACGAGTTAACAATGTGTGATGAAGCCCGCTTGAACATCTTTTTACCCTTTTTATTTGTACAAGGTCTTCCATCCTATCTCACCTTTTTACTACACACACACACACACACACACACACACACACACACACACCTAACTAGTTTAGTTACCTTCCTAACATTATCCTCCTTCCTGCAGCAAGCTTTAATGGAGATGATGATTACCCCCATTGTGAAGGCTTGGAGAAAACGGGGCAGGGAAAGCACAAGTACTTTTGCAGAAATCCTGACTCCTGACCCCCCCCACCAGGCTTGCACTTACTCTGGGAAGGCCACATCACTCCTTTTCCTGAGCCTGTGTGGTGCTCATTTAGCTGCCTAACTTCCTTTAGACTCCTCCTGACTTCTTTCGGATCCAGAGCATGTGCTCACTTCCCAGGCCACAAAGGTTGTCAGGGTCTCAGCTTTGTCTCTTCAGCAGACCAGATGGCTGCTTGCCCCATCTTGGGGTTTCCCATCTGGAGCAAAAAAAAAGAAAAAAAAATCTTGAGAAACTCTCATTTCCTCCCTCTCGCCTCCCCCCCACGGAGGGAGTGTCAGAGTGTCAATGTCAATGGGACGGATGACGGATTTCAGTGCCGGAGCCCAGGGTGCCCAGAGCACGGAGACCATTTTATCTAAATTGGCAATGATTTGTTTCTTATTGCAGACGCTAACTGTTTAGCATTATTGATCCCCCTTGCCTAGTGGGGCACATTAGATGCCTTTGACCCCAGCTTGCACCAGGAAAAACCAAGGGGCCGCTTGAGACTGTCTGGCATTGTGACAGGTGGATTCAGTGCCTTCTCTCCCCCCTTGCATATGCCTTTTTGTTCTGCAGTGAAATGGTTTGCCCTGGTGCAGGTGGTGTCCATAGGCTGCATCCTTTTGTCTCTTAGTCTTCAATACAGTAGCGGTTCCCCTCAGGGTCAGAATGTCTTACCCACAGAATCCCTATTATCCCAGCTAGAGAAAGGGCTTTCCGGGCTATGTTTCCCTTCTCTGAAAAGTCTTTTGGTGCAATTCCTGAATGAATCTAGGAGATTTGGGAAAGATTTTTTCAAAAGAAAATTGGTGACTATAAATAGGAATGATAGGAGGAAATGATGATGAAAAGAGATGCCTAGTCTAAAAATAAGAATGTCATATATTTCTGTAGAACCTTCTTTGTTCTCCCTTCACAGTTCAGAGTTCCTCATGGATTGTCTTCTAAGACTTTGATTAGAAAAGAAGGGGCTTGTTTCCTTGCCCTTTTTCCTTGACCCTCACCAAAGTGCTCACCAAAGGTAGCTAGCTGTTCCTTTCCTCCATTGCCCCTAGACTTCCAGGACTGCACCCTTTCCAGCTCAACATATCTGTCTGATTTAAATCCTTTTCTCTCTTTCATCCTGGAAGCTGCACTAGAGCCCAGGAGTCCTGCTGCCCAGTTCACTGGGATGCCTGGAGCCAGTACGACTGAGCCCTTCCTAATGGTGACAGTGATGAGAAGGAAGAACAATTTCACAAAAGAAATTGAGAAGGGGCAGCAGGGTGGCTCAGTGGATTGAGGGCCGTTGCTGGAGATGGAAGGTCCTGGGTTCTAATCTGGCCTCAGACACTTCCCAGCTGTGTGACCCTGGGCAAGTCACTTAACCCCCGTGGCCTAGCCCTTACCACTCTTTTGCCTTGGAACCAATACATAGTATTGATTCTAAGACAGAAGGTAAGAATCAAAATAAAATGAAAAGAAATTGAGATATTCCTACTTCTTGAAACATTTAATTTAATGAAGAGAATTGTGATAAGCTACCTTTGTGAGGGGAAGGTAAGGGTCTACATCAGTGATTCCCAAAGTGGACGCTACCGCCCCCTGGTGGGTGTTGCAGCATGCCAAGGAGGTGGTGATGGTCACAGGTGCATTTATCTTTCCTATTAATTGCTATTAAAATTAAAAAAATTAATTTCCAGGAGGCTAAGTAATATTTTTTCTGGAAAGGGGGCGGTAGGCCAAAAAAACTTGGGAACCACTGCTCTACATCTTGATTTTATTCTTTTGGAGAACACTCTGTATAAAAACTCCCTTCCCCGATACAGATGGCCAACTCGTCTATAATTTACTTAAGACACTAAGAGGTTATGTGATTTCCCCATGATCTACACAGCCATTACATGTCAGAAGCAGGACTTGAACTCAGGTTTTTCTGGCTCAAAGGCTGGCCCTCTATGCCAAAGGGCTTCTTACAGATTTTTAACCACCAGGAAATATATTCCAAGGAAAGTAGGTGGATTTCTAATCATCAGGACAATACTGCAAGAGAGGGAGGTAGATAGAGACATAATTCAAGAAGATTCTGTTTATATGGGAAAAGTGAGATGGAGAGCAGCAATAATGATCTAGATCAGTGATGAGCAAACTACGGCCTGCGGGCCAGGTGTGTGGCCCCCTGAAATTTTCTTTTTGGCCTGGCAACATTATTCCTAATCTGATGAATACAATGAATAGGATACAATACAGTGAAACCCCAAAAGAGTTGCCTTAGAAACAGACTGACAGAGGAGCATTTCCTTTCCTTTGTCCCCCTCTTTAAAAAGTTTGCCCATCACTGGTCTAGATAATTTGGCAAAACCCACTTTGCTCTGAAAGTAGCTCTCTTCAATGAGTTAATTGACCAGTGGATTATATTTTTCCTGTATAGACACACTCTATACTTGATTTTTGAAACTGGTGTCCCATTTCATTAATAATCTGCTAATTGTCTGAAAACTGATCATGATCACTGAAATTACCACCTGATTTAAATGTTCTAGATCAGGACTACTGGGAGATGGAAAGCTCCCGTCTGAATGTTTGGGCGAACAGACAGTCCCCCAGACCTGGGTGTAGGTTGTAGGGTATGTGATAGGAACATTGTTGGCATATGGGATAAATTCTATTGGCTAAACTTGCCAACCTGTTGCCATGACAACCGTCACATTCTCCACAAAGCAGAGACATTTCAATATTTACCTGAAAATTCAAAGAAGTAAACCTACAATTAAATGAGAGCCACACAGGGTTAGCTTGTTTCCATAAAGCATGATGGGTAAAGCCCTACCATGCCAGGCCACTAGGCAGTTTCCAGGGCTGTGGGCCATTAGCATCACTCCTTCTTCCCTGTCCCAAGGCAAAAACCCAATTGTTTTCTAGGAGAATCTTGCCTTCAACCTGGGAAGTCTTTGTTGTGCAATCAAAAGCACACAGTTCTAGAAGATAAGGGTTCTCTGGGTTCAAATCTTGACCTTCTCACTGTGTGTTGGCAGATAAATCACATCTTCCTTGAGCTTCATTTTTTTTTATTTGTAAAATGGGAACAAAAGGACTAGTTGAATCTAATGACTAAAATTCCTTTCTTTCCAATTTTCAGTGAGAAAAAACATATGGGAGAAAATGTTGTAAATGTGGTCTTTCTTAAAGGTAGAAGTGGGGGAATAAGGGAAGATGAACTAATTAATCTCCCAGCTGCAAAAGTCTCTGAAAACATTTAAGTATTAATGCCCACCTGCCTCCATTTTCTCTTTATCCTGACCCCAACTACTTATCACAAGAGGGAGATTTTGAGACTTTCCCAACTGCAGAGCAGGGGTGTTTTGAAGGTCGAATGAGATGTATAGAGAGCTTTTTAATGGACCTTAAAGCCCTATACAAATTTCAGTTGTTGTGCTTGTTATTATTATTAATCTACACTCTGACCAGGTCTCCAGCCTGGCGATTACTTTATTCACTGAGCTTTCTATTATTGCACTCTTGCTGAGCTCGAGCAATGTTTATGGAACACTATAGGGGTATGCTAGTAGCTTACTGGAGGGATAGGAAATAAACTTTATGCATGTAATGCTTTTATTTTTAGTCTGCATTATTAACACTGTCCTAAGTCACAAGCAACAAAGCAATAAATCCACCCCTGATTTATAGAGCCTTCCAGTCACAAGCTGGTTAGAGCTAGCTCCAGCACACCCTGGTAAGTATCTTCAGGTCCTTTTAATTACTGTAGTGGGAACTAGCTGGATTGAACATTTCCTTGAACCTTATTCCAATTCCAATGAAAGGGATATAAAGAAAATGTGTTAATAGGAGTGAAATCCACCGCATAAACACTGAAGTTTCCTTGAATTTCAGGTCAGTGAAGGAACCCAAGAAGAGCCTGGATTTTCACTGCTGGGAACATTCTTCTGATCTGCTTTGACATGGTAGGTAACTCATCCTTCATGATAGACTTTGTGGCAAGAGAAGCATGATGATGGGGTGGGGTGAACCCAAGTAGAGATTAATTGGCAGGAGTGAGTAAAAAAGATGCCCGTCTCCTGAAGGGAATTTGGACATGATAAATTATAATTTATACATGTAAATATAAATATATTTATATAAACATATAAAAAGCAAACAAAATAATTTATAATAAATTATTTTTATTTATCCATAGAGAATTGCAGTTGATAAGTGTGTGGTTGAAATGTGCTTTAAGAAGGGGCAATTAGGTGGCTTGGTGGATTGAGAGCTGGGCCTAGAGCCAGGTGGTCCTGGGTTCAAATCTGACCTTAGATACTTCCTATCTCTGTGACCCAGGGAAAGTCACTTAATCCCCTTTGCCTAGCTTTTGCCCCTCTTCTGCCTTGGAACCAACACATAGTATTGATTTGAAGATGGAAGATAAGGGTTTAAAAAAAAAGAAAAAAATGTGCTTTCAGATCTACCATTGATAAGGAAGGAAGGAATTACTAAAATGAGATTGTAGATATAAAAATGATGTAAGCTAAAGTGTCCCACTAACCCGGCCAAATAGCCATAAACAATCAAAAGAACATGGAAACTATAACTAGTTGATTAGTATGGAGTCACTTCCAGATAAGACATATGGGTTGCTTAGATTTACAATTTTGAGAAAACTCCTCACATCAATCTTTAAGCATAACCTACACCTTTGGTTAAGGGAGTTCAGTTTCCTAATCAAACAGGATTAGGTTCAAATAATGCTCAATTTCCACAGTCACTGCTTTCCTGAGAGCCTTCACAGAAAGAGCAACATTTGACCAAAAGTTACCCAGTGGTGTTTATCATACCATTAGCATCCATTTACATTGCAGTTTTCTAGGGCTTCCAATTAGACAGAGTGAATCATGGGTAAAGTGATATCAGTTACTTGGGACCAGCAGGGTAATAACTATCCAAACAAAGGACCTCTTCCTTAGTAACTAATCAGATAAAAACCATTCTTGAAAAGCCCATGGTACTTTCCTTCCTTATTCTCCCCACCAGCTAAATCTCTATTTCTATTGCAATATGATTGCTAAACTCTTATAATAAAGCTTGTTCCCTCCTCATGGAATAGGCCTGAGCTATCAAATTCTTTAGATGAGACCCTCATCTCACTGTCCCCATATCAAAAATGTTTTGAAAGGTAATAAACTATACAAATGTTAGGCTGTGAGATGAAAGGGGAAAAGTTAGTTTTAATAAAACCTTAATTCTCTAAGGATCTGGGATTTTGTCCCTTCAGGAAGGCAGATTATGATCTCTCTATATCTTTAAAAAAAAAGTTATATTTGTGACTTCATTGGTGTATGGTAGTGGTATCAAAGGGATACTGAAATTTACACAAATATCCCAATAGACCACATATTGACTTAGAAAAATACATGTTAACATTATCTATATTCCGTTGTATTTTTCTTTATTTTGTTAAAATTTTCTAATTACATTTTGATCTGGTTCCAGCCTCACTCCTGAGCGTTGAGGTCTCGGGGACACCTCCAATACAGAGTGTGGACCCTGGAATCAGGGAACTTATGTTCAAATTCCACTTCTGCTCTTTGCTACTTGTGTGACTTTTTAACTTAACTTTCCTGGGCTTCAGTTTCCTCCTATAAAATAAGAGAATGGTCAAGTCTCTTCTTGCTCTGGATCTATGATAGTAAGACTTTTCAGGGAGGAAAGTCTACTACCACTGAAGACTGAGACTTCTGCAATTTATGGAGTCACAGTGTACTAAAAAAGTTCAGTGATTTGCTCATGGAAACACAGGCAGTAGATGTCAGAGACGGGAGCTGAATGCATTTCTTCCTGACCACCCAGGTCAGTTTTCTATCCACTATACCAAGCTGCCTCTTTCTCTTTCCTCTTCCAGCTTTCTTCCTCTCTCTTTCCCTTCCTCAAATGGGAGACTATAAAATTTGAGCTTTACTTGGTAGACAATAGGGAACCACTGAGGCCAAATTTCACTTTTTTCAACTTTCACCCAGATATTTTGATGGTACAGTGAATAGAGTTGCCAGGGTTGGAGTCAGGAAGACTTCCTGAGTTCAGATTTGTCCTCAGATCCTTACTAAGTTCTATGACTCTAGGCAAGTCATTTCACCCTGTTTGCCTCAGTTTCCTCATCTATAAAATGAGTTGGAGAAGGAAATGACAAACCACTCCAGTATCTTTGCCAAGAAAATCCCAGATGGTGTTACAGAGTCAGACACAACTGAAATATCTGAACTAGATCTTATAGATTGACCCATTATCTCATAAGAGTAAGAGCTGGAAAGAGATCTTAAAGGTCTCCTAGCTCAATCTCAGCATTTTACTGAAAACTAAGGCCTAGACAGAATAAGTAGCTTGCCAGATTCATACAAAAATCACTGCAGAACCAATTCACTTTCTATCACATAGCTGCCTTCTTCACTCTACTCTCCCTCCCAACTTTAAAAATTCCAACACCACAATTATATTTTGTTTTGGTATTCACTTAAATAATATGAGTTTGCTTCAACTTTTTTGAGGACCTCAGAGCCACAGAATTCCTTAATCACAAGACTTTCTTTTTTTATAGAAATTAAATTTTATTTTATTTTTCCTCAGTTACAAGTAAAAAGTTTCTATTATTTTTCAAAGAATATCGAGTCTCAAATTCTCTACCTCCTTCCCCAGCTCCCACTCCATTTGAGATTGTTAGCAATTTCATAGATTTTACATGTGCAATCATGTAAAACATTTTCCCATATTAATCCTTTAGTGGAAGGAAACTCAAACAGAAAAAATCAAGAAAGTGAAAAAAGTTTGCTTTGGTCTGAATTCAGACTCGGTTCTTTCTCTGGAATCTAGGTGGTATTTTATATGAGTCCATTGGGGTAGTTTTGTATCATTGTATTGCTGAGAATAGCTGACATTCACAGTTGTTTGTTGTAAAGTATTCCTGTCACTGTATAATGTTCTCCCGGTTCACCTTATTTCACTCTGCTTCAGTTCATGTAAATCTTTCCAGGTTTTTCTGAGATTCTCTGGCTTATCTTTTTTCTTACAGCACAATAGTATTGCATTACAATCATATACTATAACTTATTTAGCCATTTCCCCCTCACTTTCCAAATCTTTGCCTCCCTGAAAAGAACTGTTTTAAATATTTTTGTATTTATTCATCCTTTTCCTTCCCCTCCTTCCCCCCCCCCCCCCCCCGGGGATACAAACTTAGTCATGGTTTTGCTGGATCAAAGGGTATATATTGTTTTATAGCCCTTTGGGCATAGATTCAAATTGATCTCCAGTCACAGGACTTTCTTGAACCTCTTATTTTGACTCCAACAAGGTATTAGAAGGAATTGTGTTAGTTTGTCCCTAAAACCTAGCAGGAATAATCTGAAGCCTAGCTGAGTGGGACCCACCATAACCATTAGTGGAGTCACCCAGGGAAGCAGCACAACCAACCAGGGTAGGGCCCTCAGGCCAGTCCCCTAAGGGATATCTAAAGTCATGCCATGTTCCTTGAAGGATTGGTTGAGTTCAGGCAAGACACAACAAATGGAGGAGTCAAAACATGGAGGATGAGCATAGTCAAGTTTAAGACAATTTCCCTACTGATCAGAGATGGTTAGGCTAAATGGTAGAGATGATGGAGAAATCTAGAATCTATGGATACCTGGGCCAGAATTTCAATAGAGAGAGATTAGAATGTCAGTGATGAAGCATTGCTAAGATGAATTGTCAAATGACCTCATAACCTAGTAGAGAAAGATACTAGATCAATAGTCAGAATAGATGCATTCAAGTCAGGGGTGTGCCAGAGCCAGCTTGAATGAACTCAGGAGAACCAATTGTTAAAATTTCATTTAAACATTTCTATTTTGGAAATTAGAAACTTCTACAGATCAGGGCTTGGTTTATTGTATTGTTGATTGTCTAAACTTAAGAAAATGATGGAGAAAATATTAACTGTATAGATTAAATTTAAAAGTGTGACCTGGTACATTTTTTTTCTCCCTGGAGAGCTGGTTGCAAAATATTTTCTAGTCCTACTAGTTTGAATCCTGGTTCTGATTGCTACCATGTGATATTGAATAAGTCACTTCAATTCCTAGGCTTGAATTAAAGGACCTGAGGATATTTAACATGGAGAAGAAAAGGATAGAGGAAGGGGCTGTTGGTAATCTTCTTTAAGAATCTGAAGGATTTTCATGTGGAATAGGGATTAGACTTGTTTGCAAAGATCTAGTGAGCAGATCTAGCAACAATAAGGAGAAACTGCAGAGAGGCAAATACAGTTTTTGAAATTCAATCAACAACCATTATTGAAAGTTTCTTATGCCTAAAATGCGATGTTAAGTGCTAGGGATACAAATTAAAAAAAAAATGAAAACATCTGTGCCCTCAAGTACTTTATATTCTAGTAGGATATCACAGATTGAAAAGTGGTAGACAGGGAAGGCAGGCTTTGGTCTAGCCAGGCACCAAGTTTAAGAATGGAGGCACCGAAATAAATTATCATGCCCTTTCCAGAAGAAATTGTTAGCTGAGAGAGAGGTGAAAAGTAGAAGTGAAGACAAGGTATGCTTTAAGTCGCAGGACAGATGGCAAGATGCCCACTTTGGATGGATCTTCGTGTCCTGGTGGAAGATTGAATAAGATAAAGCGTGGTTTTGGGTTGTGGGGCTAGTTAGAGGGTGATAGTGAAGATATTCTATAGTTCTATGATTTTATTTAATAAATATTTATTGAATTGAATTAAATTTACTTATATTTAAACCTGTCTAGACTGAGTCAATATTAATAATGGTAGTAATCATTTTATTGTTTTTCTTTAGTAGTTTCAGTCTTGTCAGACTCTTTATTTCCCTCATTTGGGTTTTCTGGGCAAAGATTCTGTAGTGGTTTGCCATTTCCTTCTCCAGTTTATTTTACAGTTGAAGAAAAAAAGAAGACCAACAAGGTTAGTGACTTTCCCAGGGTCACTCTAAGCTGGTACGGAAGTAGTACTCAGTAAGTAAGACTCAGGGAGATAAGTCTTCCTAAATAAGATTTAGGCCCCTAAATATAATAGCTTATATATATTTAATTCTTTAAGGATTACAAAATGTTCCATTTACATTGCCTCCTTTGATCTTAAAAACAACCCTGAGACAGTTATCATCTTTATTTTATTGATGAGTAGACTGAGGCTCAGGTGTGTTAGGTGACTTGCTTGCAGTCATGAAGTTAGTATTGGAGTTGGATTTGAAACCAGGTCTTCTACAAGTGTAGCATTTTCCTCACTTTGCCATGTTCCCTCCCCAGTTTACATCCCATTATAAGTTGTATAGTCTTTGGAATGGGGTGGCTGGGGGGCACAGTGGATGCAACGTGAGGCCTGGTGTCACAGGAAGACTCATCCCCTTGAGTTCAAAACTGGCCTCAGACACTTAAAAGCTGTGTGACCCTGCACAAGTCAAAACCCTATTTGCCTCAGTTTCTTCATTTGTAAAATGAGTTAGAGGAGGAAATGACAAACCATTCTAATATCTTTGCCAAGAAAAACTCCTGTGGAAACATTAAGAGTCAGACATAGCTAAAACAACTGAACAATTTTTTGGAGTGACAATTTGGGGAGAGGGAGTTTGGGGGAAGTTAATAAACAGTCATGCAGCTAAGGGCTTAGCACCCGACCAGAATGTTGTGTCTGTCTGTGGATCACTTGAAGTTTTTTTGGATGGCGTGGGTTGTTCAATAAACAGTGAGCAAGTAGAACCTTTCAGCATGGATAAAACCTTTTAATGAATAGTATTGTAAAACTTCAACATTTTTCTTGAAATCCTATGATTATCACATTAGGCTTATTAGGCCCATCTTGAGATGTTCCCCAGAGTTGATAGAATAAGAAAAACAATGGAATACAAATAGAAAGCAAATAGAGATAGGCTGAAGTAACTGAGTAGTTGGTCTATGATTATAGAGTGTGATTTAGTCCCTTTTCTTTCTGCAATACCCATTTTATCTCTTTCCTCATTTCCACTTGTCTTCTCCTTCTCCTTCCCTTATTCAATCCAATCTCCTCATACTCCCAATTTATCAACAAATCATGGGCCCATCGAGTGTTAGAGCTAGAAGAAGGACTTTTCAAATCATTTATTCCTCTCCCCTCATTTTATAGATAAGGAAACTGAGACCTCCACTAGGAACTCTCTTAGAACTCTGTAGATGATTCATGTCATTTCAGAATTCCAGTCTGGCTTCCTTTTGGGTGAGAGTGGAGGAAGGAAGACAGAGAACATGAACCCAATTTTAGGATCACCTCAAACAAAGCAGAATTGGGAGATTGTCGCCCTCATCCCCTTCCTCATAAATTCCCAAGTCAAATATTTTGGAATTAATATTCAGGGAATTATCCATCATTCTATTATTTTCTGTCAGCACAGATCACTCAGGACTCTCTCTGCCTAGTTCCATGAGATAGAGGTAGGGACTGGACCTGCTGTTTCATTTTTATAGGGAATCATTGCCAAGAAAACCCCAAATAGGGTCAGGACGAGTCTGACACGACTGAAACAAGTGAACAATCACATACAATTCATAGTCTGAGAGAGTTTCTTGAGGTATGAAGAGATTAAATGACTTACCTAGAGTCCCACAGGCAATATATGTCAGAAGCGTAATCTTCCTGGCTCCTAGGCTGGCTTTCAATCCACAACACACTGCCTCTCCAAGTGCTATGTGTGGCTTATTGCCTATCTCCACGGCCTTAGAAATAAGTATAAACATGTGCTAGGGCGGGGGCATTCTTTTTCATAAGCCCTGCTCACTCAGGTAGTAAAATAAATGAAATCACTAGTCCTTATTACTCACCTGGTCTAAAGCACGACTCCCCTCCTGTGCAAATGGGCAGGTGGCTGCTTTCAAGGCTCATGTGGCTTTCTATTTATCTGGCTAATACTCTGTATAATAGTTGTGATTAAAGATCACTTTACTTCTTCGGAACTCAAGTATATCCCCAAAAGGTCAAGCACATTTGAGCTGTCCATTGTTAGCTTGTAAAGGTGGAAATCAGAAGTGAAGGGACTGAATGTCTGAAAAGCCTAAAGCGTCACAGGTGGCTTCATAGCCCTGAACTGGGAGGTGTCTGACAGCAGGACGTCTGTGCTTTCTAGCAAACATCCCTGCACATCAGTCCATGACCCTGGTGAAGATATAACCTGAGAGTCTTACAGTGCCAGGCCCTTTGAGACTGAGAATTCTGAACTTCTGCTGGAAAAGTAGAGAAATGCAGAAATCCTGGCGGGAAGCTCTCCTATTGTCTGTCAGGAAGATTTTTTGTCATCCTTCCTCTTCACAGGCATCTTCTGTAATTATCTGCTTTGCTGCTTAAAAAAGCCCTTTACTGGCATCCACTAATGAAAATTCAGTCTCTTGGTTTGTGGTCCCCGTGGTTTGTTTTTTTGTTTATTTGTTTTTGTATTTTTTTCAAAGTAGGTGATATAAGATACAGAGCAGCGAGGGAACTTGCCCAGGAGCCCACTGTATTTTGATCTGATAAGAACAGAAGGTTTCAGGATGCCAATTCTAAAATGCTATGCTCCCGTCTCAGCTGATTCCTTGCTGCCGCTATCTGGTCATTGTGTTTACCCCTTGCAGAGTCCTTATTGCCTTTCTCACAGCAGCAATTCTAAACCTCTTTGCTCTGCTCAGGCCCCCTTCTTCATTCCCTCTCTTTACACTCAACAAATGACTTTACCTCCTATTTTACTAAGAAGAGAATCATCTAATATATCAGGAACCATCTAGTAGAAACTCGTGCAATTCTTCCTTCTCTGTCTCAAAATGTCTTCATTTTGGACAACTCTTTTTCTCCCATCTGAGGATGAGAGGTGTATTTTCTCTTTCCCTGGAACAGCCCATCTGTACCCTCTTATCTTCTTTTTCTGGATTTTGCACAGTAAGTTAGGTCTTCTCATTTGCATTTGTTAACTTCTCTTTCATCACTGGGCTCTTTCCACTGCCTACAAGCATGTCCAGATTTCTGCTATCTTACAAAGATTTTCCCTTTATAGAGTGGCCCTTGATATGCCCCTCAAATTTCCACAGTAATGACTCATACAGCACTTTAAAGTTTGAAAAGTATTTTCCTAAAAACAGCCCTGTGATGCAGGTAAGGCAGGTTTTATTATTCCTTCCCCCCTCTTTTTTTACAAATGAGGAAACTGAGGCTGTGAGAAGTTATGCTGCTAGCTATGGTCATATGCCTAGTTAGGATGAATGAATGAATGAATGAATGAATGAAAAGCATTTATGAAGCACTTATAATGTGCCAGGCACTATGCTATGCTCTAGAAATAAACAAAATATGTGAGATAGTCCTACCCTCAAGGAATTCACATTCTCTTAAGGGGAAATAACATGTAGAGGGGACTGATGTCCAGGGAAAGGATTTTTTGATCTGTAGAGTCCTGGAGATGATGAGTTGATCTATAGGGCAGTTGACTGACACATTCTTTTCAGAAGTACTAGTATTATTGATTCTATTACTCTGCCTAGATCAAGAAGGAAAGGGGCAAGGGGAAGGAATGGGGCTAGGGCAGATGGAAAAATAACCTTTCTAGATACCTGGAGGGGAATATCTGAGGCCACCTCTGAATTTATCACTTCGAGCTCATTGCCCACTCCTCTCTACATGATCACATGCTCTTTCTCATCTCCTTTTTCTTTCACCAAATTTCTTTTTTTTAAGTAGTTTATTGACTCTCCCACTTTACCACCACTACCCCTTCATTCCTCCCCCAGAGTTCTGTGTATCTAGCTTCAAGTTCCACTAATCTACTGAAACTGCCATGTCTAGGGTCATTAATGATCTCTTAGCAGAAAAAAGAAATGACTTCTTTTTAGACTTTGTCCTTAATCTTTCCATAGTACTTGACACTAGTTATTATTTTTATCTCCTTGAAACTCTTGTTCTTTGAAGAATTTATGAATAAATAAGAGATAAAAAACATTGGGAGATGTAAAATGAGTAATTTTGACTAAATTAGAAGATTTTGTACAAATAAAATTAATGTAGCCAACATTAGAAGGAAAGCAGAAAACTGGAAAAGAAATTTTATAATTTATCAGATAGATGTTTCGTATCTAAAATATATAGAGAAAATTGTCAAATTTATAAGAATATATACCCTTTGACCCAGGAATACCACTATTATCTTTGTTTCCTAAGGTGATTAGGGGAAAAGGAAAAGAACCTATACGTTCTAAAATATAGCAGTTTTCTTTGGCTTCTGTGACATTATACTTTCCTGAATCTTGTTTTATCTCTCTGACCAATTCTTCTTTATCTCCTTCACTGAATCAATATCTTTCTTCTTTTCCCCTAAATGTAGACATTCCCTAAAATCCTCTCCTTAACTCTCTTTCCTTTCTACACTTTTTCACTTTGAGATCTCAGCCATTCCTGTGGCTTCCAGGATTATCTCTGAGTGGATGGCTCCCATATTTGACCCTAGCCATGGCATCCTTCATGATTTTCCAGAACAGAAATCCAAATAATTGTTGAGTATCTCTGCTTGGCTCCTCGGTTGGTGCTTCAAACTCATCATATTCAAAATGAAACTCATCATCTTCTCTTAGCTAATTTCCCTATTCCTGTTAATTACATTATTTTGGTAACCCAGATAAAGCAGTGTCACAAAATGGCTAGAGGATTGGCCTTAGAATTCAAAAGGCTGTAGTTCATGTACAGCCAACACTTACTATGTGACCATGGGCAAGTCTCAATTATTCAGGCAGTTCTCTTAGACTGCAAGTTGCAGATGTGTTGCTAATTTACATTGGTAGAGAAAATTTCGACATGAGAAATTTTCCCTATTAATGAAATCTCTGGTCCAGAATAAGAAAAAAAGGTTACCCACCACAACCTTACAATCATCACCAACTTATATCTCCATTGTCTACTATAAAAAAAAAAAAATCCGACTGAGATAGCTAGGTGGCACAGTGGATAGAGTACTGGGTCTGGGAGTCAGGAAGACCTGAGTTTAAATTCTATTCCCGAGACTTACTAGCTGTGTGATTCTGGGCAATATCATTTAACCTTTGACTTTCTCAGTTTCCTCAACCTTAAAATGGGAACAATAATGGTATCTACCTCACAGAATTGTCCTAAGGATGAAATAAGACAATATTTTTAGTGTTGAGCATAGTACCCAACACATAGTAGGTGAATAATACATTTTTATTCCCCTTTATTTTCCTCAGCCATGTCTGCTTTTATTTCTGCAGCAAACACCCTAGTTTAGGCCTTCATTTCTTTTTATATGGACTATTGCAAATTCTTTCAACTGGTCTGCTTCGCCTTTGGTCTCTTCACTAATTTACCCTACAAATACTGCCATATTAATTTTCTTAAAACATCAAATGGGCATATTGCAAGAATTTGCAGTATGAGTCAACAGAATTGCTCTGATCATGTCACTCTCCTGTTCAGAAAGCCTTTAATGATGATACAAAGCAAAGTCCAAGTTTCTTAGCCTGGCCTTTATAATCTGGCCCCTAAAAATGCTTTTTCAGTCTTATTTAATTTTTATACTCCCTAACTATGGCGCAGACATATTGTGAGGATCAAATCAGATAATATTTTTAAATGCTTTGTAAATATAAAACTACATGTATGTATGTAAACATGTGAGCTATTTTAATTATCATTTTATTAATACCCTAAATGTCCTTCACGATCAAGTCAAATGGGGCTATTCACCATTCCCTAAACATGATTTGTGCTTTTTGTACTTCTGCCCATGCTATTCCTTCCACCTCACATGAACTTCTCAATGTTTCCACTTTTTGAGGTCATTCATACCCATTCTCAAGGCTGCCCAGTTTGAGTCAGTAGCTCCACAAAACTTTCCTTTATCTTTTTCCCTTCCCTCTCCTACCTCAACAGAAATTAATTTTCTCTCTTGAAAGCACAGTCTGTCTGCCATGTACCATGCTCTGCTTTGGATGGTAATCATGTATACAGAAATCTTAGGTAGTAAGTACACTTTCTCTTCAGAATTTGTAGGTTCTTGAAATCAGAGACTGATCTTCTTTCTTTATGTCTATATTATGACACCTAGAAGTCCAATATTAGACATTCAATCAATATGTTGGATTGTGAAAAGCACACTAGTCTTAGAAGAAGTGGGTTCAAGTACTAGCTCTGACATTTTATAAATGTTTATAACCAAATTGAATCTCTCTGAGCTCAGTTTCCTCATTTGTAAAATGAGAAGAGCAATATCTATACTACATTTACATGTATGTATGCATTTACATCCCTGTACATACTCAGACATATATGTGTATAGTATCCCTTCCACATTGAGTCAGTTAAAGGTGGGTATCTGTGTGATGTGGAAAACCTGAGTAAAAGTGTTTGATCCTTCCTCTTTGTACCAGAGAAGAAGTTTGATTCTTTTTCTTTTATGGGGTGTTTACAGTACCTCATTGTAAAATTTGGGCTAAGCATTTGCTTATAGGCTATATGTAGATCATTGTTAATGTTTCTAACCTTTGTGTGTTGGCTGCTACTTTTTACTTATTTTAACTTTTAAAAATTGCACACATTTGTGGTAGTAAAGATAAAATATATTGATATCATATAGTACTGGGCCTATATTTTATGCATTTCTGTGTTTCTAATTTTTTTCTGTCATCTTCTGTCCTTTGTGTGTGGTCTGTGGCTTTCATAAAACTTCTTTCAACATTCTTGTTTAATTTCTTATGCCCACTCACCATATATTGAAATTGTGATGGGAAAAGTCTTGATGTGGAAGGGATATCTGTATATTATATATATACATATATATGTGTGTGTTTATATAATATATGCATTATATATACTCCAGGGATATTGTAAGGAAAGTGCTTTTTGTTAATAAACCTTAAAGTACTATAAAAATATGAATTATTATCAAATAAATGAAGACCTTCTTACATTCATTTTGCTAATAGTAATAATAGGTAACAATTATTTAGAGTTTGCACTTTAGAGTTTGCAAAGTTCTTTGCAAATGTCTCATTTTATCCTCAGAGCAACCTGGAAAGTTAGATATTATTATTATTATCCACCATGTCTCTAATTCCAAATGCCTTTATCTATTATGCTACCCAAAGACATTATTTCCTACCATCTTCACTTTTCTCAAGAAATTTTTCCTGAATAACCTTTCTCCAACTTCCTGCTGCCTAAGGGCTTTGGATTTTCCTCTTTTGGGGAGCTCTATCCTCTCCCTTCTGACCTCTCTCCCCCCTCTTCTATACCCTTTCCCTTTTTCAAACTGTAGACCTAAACTCAACTTGAAAGGATGAAGCAAGTCCCATGGACTAGTTCTCTTGCTATGGGTGAGTGACTACATCCCCACAGTGACCCTCCCACCAGCTGTCACAGCCTTTACCTGCTGCCAAGTGGGTCCTGGGAGAGACACCCAAGTGATTTCCTGCCTTGGGAAACATCAAAGCGAACCCCCTCCATGGATGATCCTTGCCCCTGAATGCGCCAATGGCTGGTCTAAATGGAGGGAGGGACTCAACCAGACCCCAAGGCTTGGGGAAATTCAGGTTTGAGTCAGGGGCAGGCTGGTCACGCCAAGTGGGTAAGACCCCACCAGTGCCTAGGGATTTGACCAGAGACCCTGAGGCTCATACAGAAATGATAAGAAGTGCCCCAGCAGGCCAGGCAAGATCATATCCCCAGCACCCTGCTTGGGTTTCAAAGGGGAAGCCGGCGGCCTCCAGTTATTATTTCAATATTGTATAATGTCACAGGCCTCTGTTTGGAGATCATGTCAGAGATAACAATGCACCAGAAGCCTCCTCCTGTCCCTGAAGAACCAATCAACCTAAACTAATGCTTTAATGACCACTTTTCCCAACGAGGAAACAAATTCAAGTAAAAAAAAAAAATTGAAGCAGGGAGCCGAGAAGAACCTTGTCTGGTCAATGAAAAGAAGAAAGAGACGTCTGGAGTCATGGCAATGGAGTAGGGATTACTTTGATCTGGAAAAGAGGTTCCTTTTCTTTTTCTTTTCTTTTCTTTCTTTTTTTTTCTTTCTTTCTTTCCTTATTTATTTATTTATTTTTTTTTTTGCCAGTGCTTTTTCTCAGGCAGCTAAGAGATGCTATTGAGTCTGATGAGAGAGGCCCTTTCAGCATGAAGGGGCACCTCAGAGGAGAATTGAATGACTTCTTTCATAGGCTTGCTACTCTAATAGTCTTATGTTTGAAAAATATGCAATTAAGGGAAATACTATTACAAATGCCCCCTATTTGTTTCTTTTTAAAAATACTATCGATTAATTGAAAATTGAGAGAGAGGTGCTAGATTATTGTGTTAAGTGTAAACTGTTCAGATTGCTTAAAGGAAAAACATACACACACACACTTGCACAACAAAACAAATCCAAAAAACCAACCAAGCACACACAAATGCTCACTACGTAGAACATGAGAAGGCAGGGAAAAAGACTGGTTTTATAACACATGCCATCCATTTCTTTGCGTGCTTAGACATTTGCCTTATAGCAAACTTTAACTCCACCCCATTTTCCCCCACCCTATCTGCCTCCCCACCACCTCCCATGTTTTGGGGGGGCTTCTTCCATTTCCTATGTATTATTACTGCTAAGAATAAATTAAAATGTTGTTATTTAAGGATTCTGTTCCCCCAAAGAGCTGGAGAGCAGCAGGTTAGGAAACTTCACCCATCAGCAGGGTAATTTCAAAATGAATGATATTTGAGTGTTTCAAGAGAAATAGCAGTAAGAAGAGACATTTGGGATCCTAAATTTGCAATTGATATTTGTGTTTATCCTGCAGTACCCACTCCTGGCACACCCTCCTCACCCATCCTTTCTGAGTATATTCTATGGTAACTGGCTAGCTGTGCAGCAGATGAACATATCTGTGTATCATTGGCTAGGGAGCTGAGATGTATCCACCTGCCATTTTTCTATGTGCTCCCTCAATAGACTAAAATATTTCTATCTTTTTTTTTTCACTAAAGATTTCCAAAACCTCTGTCCAGGTAATATGCCTTGTAGTCATGGCAACCACAGAATTTCTCCTATTTCTCTTTCCCTACCTTTTCATTAGCTCCCACAGGCTTTAGTAATGTGTCTGTGGCTGATCCATAACACTCACCAATTTTTTTTTTGCAGAATTTTTAAATGCTGCTCATGTTTAGCCTCTGAATACTAGTGGAAAAATTAGAAAGAGGGCAATTGCTATTTTAAAAAATCACCCAGTATTTTTGTAACCCATGTTGGAATTGGCCAGAGAAAAGTAAGTCTCCAAATATGTTTGGACCTAGCCTGATAGTTAATTTGGAGAAAGATCAAGGAGGGCTTACTAATAATCAGCAGGTATTTGAAGGGCTTTCACCAAAGGAGGGTGACTAAATATTCACTCTTTTCCTGAAAACAAAATAGGAGGTTGTAGGCCAAAGAGGCTACATGAGGAATTTAGGTTAAATTTTTGACGTTAGAATGGGATATGGGAAAGGGGATGGAGTTATAGAATTTTCTGTGGAAAGTTGATAGACCTGGACTTCCTGAAGGAAGTAGGGATGGATGAGAAGACCTCTTAGGCCAAGTCTCTGATTCAGTTTCCAGAAAAGAGATTACTGCAGACCAGCATCTAAGCTAAGGAATATACCAAATTTAGAACTCAGATTTAATAGTTCTTCTCACACAGGCTACCTAGCAAACCGGAAGGAATTTCACAAAGGAGAACATTATTCTTTTCCCCAAGGCACATAGTCTAAGGCAGTGATGGGCAAACTTTTTAAAGAGGGGACCAAAGGAAAGGAGATGCTCATCTGTCAGTCTTTTCTAAGGTAACTCTTTCGAGTTTCACTGCATTGTATCCTACTCCTTGTATTTGTCAGATTAGGAATAATGTCGTGAGGCTGGATAGAACATTTCAGGGGGCCTCATCTGGCAGGTGGGCCGTAGTTTGCCCATCACTGGTCTAAGGGGACATTGGCTCCTACCAAGCAGCACATGACATGCCCAGCAGAGAGGGACTCTATATATTGCAGGCCATCCATCCTCATGACCTTATGACCATCTGAGAAAATAGCCCAATGTCCTTCAAACTATCTAGACATCATCCATGTTGGGGAGCCTTGCTGTGGATGACCAGCTCAAGATTTGCAGTTATAGGATCTCGGTCAAAACCTAAATTCTGTGAACTCTCTAGGCCTCAGTTTATTCACCTGTAAAATGAGGAAATTGGACTGGGTACACCCCCCCCCCCCGCCCAAATCCTTTCCTATGTAAATGATCCTTTGTGCAATCTGAATAAGAGATGGGTAAACTAATTTTTAAGTGAGTATTGGGACACCAGGAGAGAATTTAACCAATAAATATTTACTGACCATCCTTTGGTAGTGGTGGTCTAGACCAGGAGCTGGCCAACTAAGACCAAATCCAGCCAACCACCGGTTTTTTTTTTTTATTAGCCTGTGAGCTTAAGAATACATTTTACATTAAAAAAACCCAAACTTTATTTTAAAATGCAAAAGCCATCTTTTACTTGAAGGGCCATACAAAAACAAGCAGAGCGCTGAATTTGGGTTCTAGGCAGTAATTTGCTGACGTCTGGTGTAGACTGGCAACTTCATTCCTGTGAATGAGTCCCAGTGTGGAAACTCCCTCTGCCAGTGCTTCTCCTACGGATAAGCATTTATCAAGTCAACAAGCATTTATTAAACATCGACTACTTTCCAGGCACCGTGTGAAAGCTGCATCAGCAATTCTTGGGTTACTGATATTCTTAGTTATCTGGGGGTCAGTGAGAGGTAAAGTGACCGCTCCACCATTTCATAGTTACTTAGTGTCCGAGGCAGGCCTTGAACTCGGTCTTCCTGACTCCAAGACTGGCCGCCTTCCCACAACTGCCTCTCCGTGGCCTCCGCCAGCCGTTCAGTTCTGTGATTTTCCGAGGTTCGGTTTAGCACCACACAAAGGTCTTCGCCTGGCTCCCTTGCTGATGGATAGCAGGTTAGTGGGAACTCCTGCCTGCGTCCTACCCCGGAAAGGATGACATTTTGATTTCTTTGCATCTACAGCACAGAGATCAATGCTTCGATCACAGTAGATGCTTGATTAATGTTTTTTGGCATTGCATTGAGTTGCTAATGGCATCTTATTAAAATCGGATCTGTGATTTCGTGAGTGTAGGAAGGCCCTAGTGAGGAATTTTGCCTCCCAAAACAGATCTGAACCTTCCCTGTAACTTAACATGAGGAGGACCAGAGGTGTCCAGTGATGTAAATTTAAAAAAAAATATGTCACAGTAATTGATTACATTTTCTCCTATCTGTGCCGATGCACTTTAAATACACATAATTACAAGCAGATATTCTAATTTTGTCGTTATTGTTTAGATGTGGATCATGTCCTGACTATTGTGGGTCCTCATCTTTCTCTAGATTAACTATCAGGCTAGCTGCAAACACATTTGGGGATTTATCTCTCTCTGGCCAACTCCAATATGGGGAGCAAAAACACTGGGTGATTTTTAAAAATAGCAATTGCCCTCCTTTTAATTTTTCTACTAGTATTCAGAGGCTAGACATGGACAGCATTTATCTACACCCCCCCCCACCTTAAATAATTCATGGCCTCATTTTGAGTTTTCTTGGCAAAAATACCAGAGCAGTTTGCCATTTCTTTTCTCCATCTCATTTTACAGATGAGGAAACTGAGGCCAAAAGTGTTAAGGGATTAATAATTAGATTAATAATTAATAATTAGATTCTGGGCCAGAATCTAATGTTGTTCAGTGGTATCTCTTCATGATTGCCGTTTTCTTGGCAGATACTGGAATGGTTTGCCCTGTCACTGGCTCATTTTACAGATGAGGAAACCGAGGCAAACAGGGTTTAAGTGACTCAGCCAGGCCCACACAGCTAGTAAATGCCTGAGGCCAGATTTGAACTCAGGAAGGTGAGTCTTCCTGGCTTCAGGCCTTCTGCTTTATCCACTACCTAGCTGCTTGGAATCTTCTGAGATAGATTTAATAGGGATAAATGCATAATCCTGAATGTAGGCCCCCAAAATCAAATACACAAGTACAAGATGAGACACGGTCATGTGAAAAGGATCAGGGGATTTTAGTGTAGTTTCAAGTTCAATATGAGTCAGCAGTGTGACATGCAACAGCCCAAGTTGCTAATAAGATTTCAAACTACATTAAGCAAGTCTGGAACACAGACACTCATAGTCCTGCTGTCTTCTGCTCTGGTGAGACTGCATCTGGAGTGTTATGTTCAGTTCTCGGTGGCTTATTGTAGGTACAACATTAATAAGGAAGAGAAAATGTCGAGCAAGGAGGCCAGGACAGTAAGGAGACGGAAACAATGTCATAAAAGAATCAGCTCGGTAAACGAGCAATAGTTAGCCTGGAAAAAAACTTAGGAGGAAGATGATAGGGATTTTCAAGGATTATTGTGGAGAAGAGGGCTTTACTTAAGACCTTAAGAAAAGGACTAGGCTTTGGGGGGAAGCTAGGTGACTCGCCAGACCTACAGCTGGGAGGTCCTAGGTTCAAACCTGCCCTCAGACAGCTGTATGACCCTGGGCAAGTCATTTAACCCCCATTGCCTATCCCTTGCTTCTCTTCTGCCTTAGAACCAATATTTAGTATTGATTCTAAGACAGAAGGTCAGGGTTTAAGAAAAGAAAAGAAACAGAAAGGAAAGTAAAGGAGAGGAGAGGAGAGGAAAGGGAAGGGAAGGGAAGGAAAAAAAAAAGAAAAGGGCTCACTTTTTCTTCTTTATCTTAGAGAACAGAACTAGAAGGAGAGAGTGATTCTGCAAATGGCAGAAATTAGAGAAATCAGATTTCAGCTTGATATAAGGAGTAGCTTCCTGACCACTGGAGCTGTTTGAAAATGGGACAGGTTGCCTCAGAAAGTCGTATTTCCTTCTCCTTGGAAGACTCCTTGCCATGAATGGGGGACAGTGTTAGGAATGCGGTGTCCCCATTGAGGTATGAGTCAGAATAGATGGCCTATGAGATTGCCTCCAATCCTGAGGTTTTTCAGATTTTCTGTTCTGTGATTTTGTGAAAGATGAGCAAGCTTCACTGCTTCGGAAGCAACATGAGTTGAAACAGGTGAAGAATGTTTGGTGGAAGAGAGAGTATTTGTAAGCTTAACCCTATCAACTTTGAATCCATAGAGTCAGGAATGAGAATGTTTTAGAAGGATGTGTGTATCCATGTGTGTATATGTATGTGTGTGTGTGTGTGTGTGTGTGTGTGAGAGAGAGAGAGACAGACAGACAGACAGACAGACAGACAGAAAGAGAGAGACAGAGACAGACAAAGAAAGAATGATAGAGACAAACAAAGGAGAAAGAGAAACAGAAAGAGATAGAGACAAAGATCTGGAGAGAAGAGGAGAGAGACACATACATAGACAGAAAGAGATAGAGATAAAAATGGAGAGAGAGAAGAAGAGAGACAAAGAGAGAGAGAAAAAGACAGACGGAGAGAAAAGGCAAGAAAGAGAGAGAGACTGAGGGAGAGAACGACAGACAGAGACACACAGAGAGAGAACAATTGTAAGGAGACTGATTTCATTGGAGTGAAATATATTGAGATTATGAAACACATCTTTTCAATTTTCCTTATTCAGTTCAGTGTGACTTTTTGTGATTCCATTTGCTTTTTGGTTTTTTTTTTTGGCAGAGTTACTAGAATGGTTTGCCATTTCCTTCTCCAGTTCATTTTATAGATGAGGAAACTGAGGCAAACAAGGTTAAGCGACTTGCCCAGAGTCATATATCTACTAAGTGTAGATGAGTTTTCCTGAATCCAGGCCCAACACTCTATCCTTTGCACCACATAGTTGCCCTATTTTCCTTGTAGGAAGTTTCTATTACCAAATATCCCCTAACTATTAGTAAGGGAAATCTAAGATAGAAAACACTTAATTTTAATTCTCTAGCCTAATAACATAGAGCCATTTCTCTACTTTGCTTAAAACATCATATTTGATGATTTTGTACTCCCAGAGTCAATGCGGGTCTTATTTTTTATTGAATTATCCAAATGTCTGTTTCATTCTGAAGGCTGCATTTGCTGAAATCTGAGGTTGGTTTGCTTGGTTAATGCTTTCCCCTGCCCTCCCAACCCCATTCCCAACCAAATAGTTTCAGAATTTGGAATAATTTCAAATTCCAACACTTGAAAAAACAGAAACTAGAAAGGCATTTCAAGGACAGTGGTGGTTTATTCATTGTCTTTAAAGGGCAAGGGAAGAAGAAATTGTAGAAAATGGTCGATTCATCCAGAATTTCTTACTAAACCTTTATGCCTCTAATATGTCAAGAATCCCCTTTACCAAGTAGATGAATGCTGAAGATAGAATTCTAGGGCTCAACGGGACCTTATCTATATTCTGCTTCCAGAAAGGCTGGTATTAAAACATTCTTTATAACTAGATAAGTTTTCTGTTGCAAAGGATCCCTAGAAAAATTCTACCAGTTACTCAAATAACCTATAACCAAGCTTCTTAAAAAAAAAAAAGCCACACACAACAAAAACCCTTATTTTCTGTCTTATCTAGCCATTGCTTAAAGATGTCCATTGAAGGAGAATTTGCTGCTTCCTAGGAAAGCCCATTCCATTCTTGAATAGTTCTTTTTTTAAAAAAAAATCCTTATCTTTTGTCTTAGAATCAATATTGTGGAAAAATAAAAAAATCACTACTGTATATTGATTCCAAGGCAGAAGAGCAATAAGGGCCATGCAGTGGGGATTAAGTGACTTACCCAAGGTCACACAGCTATGAAGCATCTGAGGCTACATTTGAATCCAGGACCTCCCATCTCTATACCTGACTCTTAATCCACTGAACCACCTAAGTTGCCCCCTCCTTATAATTCTTTGTATCCCCAGCACCCTATCACGTGTCTTGCTTGTAACTTAGGAGATAGTCAATAAATGTTGAAAAGATGAATGAGTGAACAAAGTGAGTGAATGAATGCATTATAATTCTAAGAAAGGTATGTGGAGGTGTGTCCAAAGTGTTATGAATGATGCAGTGGATCCCCATTTCCCAGAGGGTAAGGCAACTCCTTTTTGGAGTTCACAATCAGGTTTTCCAGGCTGCCTAACATGTCCAAGGCACATGGATTGATTTCAGCACCCGGTTTCTGCTCAGGATTCTGGATGTTCTTTCCTTGCCTGTCATTCCCTCTGTGTGGCAAACAACTTGTCCTTTATGTTTAGTTCACCACTGACTGTGCTGTCAGTGTTCAATTAATAATTGATACTCAGAAAAAAAAGCCCTCATTTGAAAAGATTTTCTTGAAATTAGAAACTATGCTGAATTTCAATGATGCCTTTATAGATTCCTGTCTTCCACCCACTGTCTCAGCTATAACAAAAAGGGTTGTTTTTTGTTTTTTTTCTTTTGCAAAGATGACAACAGGGCTTCTCTAGGGCATGTTTCCAGCAAATGAGCTCCCGAAGTCACTGGCGGGGAGAACAGGAGTTTACCTTTCCCTTTGTGTCTTATGGCCTTTATTCTCTTCTCTCTTTAAACTTCTGGTTTTCCTCCAGAAGCACCTCTTCATATTTCCTGGTATTTCTACTTTATCTCTTTCACACACAACTTTAATCTTTCCTGGACCATCAGGTTGGCCCTAGAGTCTGCTGCTTACTTTCAGCATCCGCAGCCTTCTCTTCCTTCATCTGGCATTCCTAGTTTGTTCTGATGCTGCCCTTTCTCCTTTCTGGCTCTTAAATTGTTAGCTCCTTCTTGAAAAGATATTCGGCCTAGAAGAGGCATTGAGAAATTAATGTGTGCGGTCTTCCAGGACCCCATTTCCTACTCAGTGAAAAGGGGATAATGCTCTACTGGGGAGGAAGGCTGAAGCTGGGGAAAGGAGACAGTTGTAGATGGAGAGAAAGAAAGGGGAGGTGATAAGTATTTAGGTAGTGCCTTTTATGTTCCAAGCACTGTGCTAGGAACATATCATCTCATTTAATCCTCATGACAACCTTCAAGGTAAGTGCTGGTATTCTAATTTTATAGTTGGGGAAATTGAGACAAATATAGGTTAAGTACCTTGACCACGATCACTCAGCTAGCAAGTGTCTAAGGTCACATTTGAACTCAGGTCTCCCTGATTCCAAGCCCAGAGGTCCACTGTGCTTCCAGCTTTGTTTGGTATATTGGGGAATCTTAGATTTAGCTTACTCATGGGGCCAAATGGGACAATTCTTCGACCTCGATTGGAAATGAGAAATGGAGACCTGTATACGGTTTTCTATTGTTGCACAATGGTTTTAGGTTCAGCCCAAAGACAAGATTAATAAATATAAAAGCTGGTGTCTAAAGATATCGTTTTCAAAAATTATTAAGAACAAGATAGGGGGTCTTCTGTTTGGTTTTTATTTAGGTAAAGTGCTACCTGGAGGTGGGAACATGGGAAAAAAAGCAATTGTCTGCTCATCCTAAGAAAATAAAGTCTATGTGGTGGCTTGATGGGAGAGAGACAGATTTATTCTTATAGTGGGGCAGATTGCTACATTCCTCTTTGAGTTGTGGGCCTTTACATCTGAGTCTTAGCTTCCATGCTGTCATAATGGAGTAGAGAAAGTTGAGGCTTTGGGTGTAAAAATGAGGTAGGAGGAGAGGTGGAGGGATGGTATCTTTTGAGAGAAAGGCCACAGGCAGAGAGTTTTGACTTGCTTGGGACCTAGGGAAATCAATGAATTTTTTCCTGTATGTCAGTTTTTCCAGCTGCCAAATGGGAAGAAAAATACCTGTCCTTTGTAGTTCACAGCATTATTATAAAGACCAAATGTAATAATACACATAAAAGTTTAGAACTTTCAAAGTACTTAATAAATGTGAGATACTGATAACTAACTTATTCAGTATCACTGGGGAATGAGGTCTTCCACATGAATGAAATTTTTAGGTAACTAAAATTTACTTCTTCAAAATTTTGTTTGGTTTTAACCATTTAAAAATATCAGTCTTTCTAATACATGCTATCTATTTCTCTGCTTTTTATTTTAAATATATCTTATTGATTTGTTTGTTTTTATAAAGCATACATTTTCTCTGTTACCTTTCCTAGACAGTTATCTCTTGTAATAGATATTTTTTAAAAAAGAAAAAGATGAAGAAGAAAAAAATATTCCACAAAATCAATCAATACATTGAAAAAAATCTAGTATGTGCCATCTTCTATTTTTTGCCTTCTTAAATAGAGAATAATTAATTTGCTTTAACCTTTTCCTGGTTCATCATTAGGAACACCCTTTATTATACTAAATGATGATGGAGTTCTACATCTGCTTTTTAGTTTTTCTGTCTCCTTAGCTGTTGGCTGTTATTTTCCCTATTGTTGTTGTGCCTTCTTCTAAAAAAAAAAAAAAAAAAAAAAGCCATCCTCTTTCCCCCCTACTCTGACTTCTATTTTCATTTGGCAAATTATAATCTAGCCTGATTTCAGAAACCTGATAATTAAATTTATTAAGTAAGAGTCAGTCTGGTTCCAGACAACTTCCTAAGGAGATTCTGTATTTCTGTAGTTCTATATATGGCCCATCTTTTTGCCAGGAGCAGAATACTAAACTGTCTATACCACAGATCTCATACAGTCTGACAATTCTCATCATTTTTTCCTTGACATGGTCATTGGTGATTTTACTTGCTGAAAATCACATTAGAATATATTTGAGTTTATTTGATTCAAATGAGATAAATATTTGTAAAGTACTTAGCATGTAATAGGTGCTACATGAGAACTAGCTATTATTTTTATTGGGAGGTATATTTGTTGGATTATTATGTTTTTAAAAATTATCATACATTTTATACACTATAGCCAAAAAATGTTTTTTCTTTAGACTTTTCCATTTTGGTAATTTGTCTACTTTGAAAAGTTAAAAATCAAATAACTTTGAATGTTGCCTGTAGTAGAGAGTTAGAATGTCTGAACCAGGAAAGCCAAGGCATGGTAAACAGTTCTCTGGCCAATGAAATCACAGATCTGATCTAAAATAGCTTAATTATTATTATTATTATTTTAGACCCTTACTCTCCATCTTAGAATCAATACTGTGTATTGGTTCTAAGGCAGAAGAGTGGTAAGGATAGGCAATGGGGGTTAAGTGACTTGTCCAGGATCACATAGCTGGGAAGTATCTGAGGGCAGATTTGAACTTGGAACCTCTCATCTCTAGACCTGGCTCTCAATCTGCTCTCAAACCACCTAGATGGCATCACTTTTTATTATTTCAAAGAGCATAAAACTGCTCATTTGTGCTCTTAACAGGTAGGTAGTATTATTCTAATTTTACAAAAAGAGAATAAAAGGCCCAGAGAGCATGCTCAGTGTGTCATAGCCCGGGATAGAATCAGCATTTGAACCCAGCCTTTGTTCCATATACTTTGTTATCTCTATTGCTCTGGGGACTTTTCTGTCAATCATCTGTCTCACTTTCCCCACCCTTGTATAGTTATGGAACTTGATAGAGATGCTCATTAGTGTACCTCCTCTTCCCAAGATAGCCTTGAGACCCCTAGGACACTGCCTAAGGAAGGTTGTGGCAGCCAGAATCCAGCCCGGGTAGAAGAGAATTGTCAGTGGGTCCAGTCTTAAGAGGGACAAGAACTTTAACTTGTTTTTTTTTTTTTTTGCAGCACTCAGGGTATGATTATTAAATTCCAGGACAAGGCTGAGATCAGGCAAAGTAAGGAAGCCAAACAATTTCTCAAAAAACCCAAAACTTGGTGATAAAAGTATGAGGAATGGGAAGGAAGACCGTGGCTCCCAAAGCCAAGAAAAAGGTCGATGAAAATGAGCAAGAGTTAGGGTTATACAAAGAGAGAGCTAGAGAGAAGAGTCCAAGATGCACTGTAGCCAGAGGCAACTAAGGCTGATTATTGTTCTGGCTGCATAGCTGCCACATAGCCCCCTGGTCTTGAAAATTATAGGAACTTTATTTGTCATTTGAGTGCTGGTCTGGCTTTGATAGTAGATAATCAATTAAACAAGCATTTTTAAGTGCCCGATTATAAGTGTAAAACAAGGAGAAGGGATAAACATCCTTGCCCTCAAGGAACTTACAGTCTACCAGCAGGAGAGGAATACAGCAGTGGTACAAAGAAATATAATGTGGGGTAGACTGTGATAGGAACAAGGAGGAGTCTGGCAAAGTGCTAGGAGAAGCTTGAAGAAGCAGAGATGCTGGAAAGAAAGCTGGGGAATATTAATGAAGGACTGATAATGAAAGAGGCATCTAAATGGAGCCTAAAAGAAGCAAGGAATTTGAACCTATGGAAATAGGTGGTAGTGAAATTTATGTTTTTTTAAAACCCTTATCTTCTGTCTTAAAATCAATACTGTGTATTGGTTCCAAGGCAGAAGAGCAGTAAGGGCTAGCCAATGGGGGTTAAGTGACTTGCCCAGGGTCACACAAGGGGAATTGATTCTAAGCATGGTATATCTGGGGTTGAGGAGTAGACTGAGCAAAGGCATGAGAAAAAGTTATTAAATTTGGCTGGAAAGTAAAATAGAGATAATGTCGGGAAGGTATTGAAGATTGGGACAGTACTGTTGAGGGTCTTGAATTCTAGCCATCTGAGTTTTAAAATTTATCTTGTAAGTAATGTAGTTAGCAGAAGTTTTTGAGTAAAGAGAAGTACAATCATGCCACAGCCAAGTGCCATAACCAGAAATGTCACTCTAATTAAAACTCCTTTTGACAGAGTTTCTAGCCTTAGCCAGTAGCCTCCATATTTCCTTCCATATTTAATCCAAACAAAATTCCAGTAAAAGAAAAGCATTTGGGAATTCTTAGTTATTATGAAATGGTTTGAGAAACTTGGATAGAATCAACAGTGTTCATAGATACCCGATAGTTGGTTTATTGCTTGGAAGAGATGATGTGATGAAATACAAAATATATTATATTTGGCATCAGGAGATATCTAGGTTTGAATCCTGATATTTGGGGACTTTGACACTTAGTAATTGTGTGACCACAAGCAAGCCATTTACCTTCCTAAGCTTTAGTTTCCTCATCTGTGTTGTCCAGTTGTTCCAGTCATGTCCCATTCTTTGTGACTTATTTGGGGTTTTCTTGGCAAAGATGCTACAGTCGTTTGCCATTTCCTTCTCTGGCTCATTTTACATATGAGGAAACTGAGGCAAACAGGATTAAGTGACTTGCATAGGGTCACATAGCTAGTAAGTGTCTGAGGACAGATTTAGATTCAGGAAGATAAGGCTTCCTTACTTGAGATCCAGCACTCTATTCACCATGCCACCTAGTTGCCTTCATTATTTGTAAAGTGGGACAAATACTACCCAAAACACCTACCTTCTGTACAAGTTGTTATGAGGATCCATTGAGCTAATGGGTCTAAAGCACTTTGCAAACCTTAAAATGCCATATACATGATAGCTTTTATTATATTAATTCTCCATATTATATATTTTTTTCTTGTCTATTTTGGCCCCCTTATAAAACTGTGAGAATTTCTTTTTCATATGCAATATTAAGTTCTGTATCAGAGTCGTAGATTAGAGAGAGAATTCCTGTATATGCCTGTGTCTGGGATCTAGGTCAGAGGCTCCAATCAGTCTGTTGCTGTGTACATTTTCTTTTGACCTTAGGAGTTCCAAGGAATGTTTTCCTTTTAATAAAATTTGGTTAATAGATGAAGGGGACAATAATTCTCTTCTTGACTAGTGATCTCCATCACCTATGGTGTGGAGAAGGGGATGACCTCTTAATGAACTAGTTACCAATTAGAGATGGCTTGGGATGTTCAAAGGAGGGTCTGGATAATGAGCTCCTAAAATTCTATTTTTAGATCTTCCTGGAGTTTCTTTGGGGTCTTTCTTCAAAAGCAGGGACCACTGACCTATCAATCTATTGGTTATATGCTAGCCTAATCAATAAATTGATATTTTTCTAAAAAAACAGGCTCTCAAATAATTTTAATAGTAACAAAACACAATTTTGATTTATCACTGAAGGCAATGTAAAGTTAGAAAACACATAATATAATGGATAGAAACCAGGACACCTGAATTCTTAACCCAGCTCTATCATTCTCTTGCTGTGTGACTTTGGTTAGTCAGTCAATAAACATTTATTAAGCACCTACTATGTACCATGCACTAAGTGCTGAGCATACAAAGGGAAGCAAAACCAGTAAAACAGTTCCTGCTATTCAGGATCTCCCTGGGCTAATGGAAGAAACCTGAAAACAACTTATATACAAAAAAACTTTATCCAGGGTAAATTGGAAATTATCATCTGAGAGAAGATACTAGAATAAGAAGTGATTGGAATCCTGCAGAGGTGGGATTTTAGCCTGGATTTGAAGGATACCTGGGAAGCTAAGGGGCAGAGATGAGGAGAGAGAGCATTCCACCAGTGAAAAGAACTAGAGCCAGGAGATGGAATATGGGGAGCAGCAAGGGGGCCAGTGTCCTTGGATCATAGAATACATGGAGAGAAGTAAGGTATAAGATGACAGGAAAAGTGGATGGGGGCAAGGGCTTTGAGCACCACACAGAGGACTTTTTATTTGATGGTGGAGGTCATAGAGAGCCACTAGATTTTATTGAGTAGAGGAGATGAATACAGTAAGGCTCTCTTTAGGAAGATCACTTTGAGAGGCAAGCAGAGGATGGACTGGAATAGGGAAAGACTTGTGTAAGAGAGACCAGCCATCAGGCTCTTATAATCATCTGGACCTGTGGACATGAGGAGGCTGCACTAGGGCGCCTATGGGCAGAAGAGAGAAGGGAGCATATGAGAGATGTTCTGAAGATAACAGATCTTGGCTACAGATTGGATGTGGGGGTGAGAAAGAGTGTATGTGTTTTAACTTAATAAATAAATATGCATTTATTTGGGAGTACATGATTGAAAATTTTTACCCATAAAGATATATAATCAAAAAAGTTGGGAGACCACCACCCTAGGAAGAAGACAAAGTTCCAACTTGTTTTATTTGATATGTTGAATCTGAATAATGGTTCCCTTGCATTTCCCCTTTAAATCGAGGGGGATGGAGCCAAACATAGCCATTTTAATGGAAAAAATATCTGAGGCCAGAGATGCAGACACAATATAGTTATCTCCTTTGCCTATACATTGGCATTTTAGAACCCTGGAGAAGACCACATAGGACCCATAAAAAGGAAGGAATTAATAGTGGTATGGGCTTTAGCATGAGGGAGGTGAGTCTCCCTGATCAGATTACATTTGGAGCATTCTGTTCAGTTCTTGGCACCTTATTTTCAGATAAACATTGAAAAACTAGAGAACATTCAGAGGAGGGCAAACAAGACGGTGAGGGAACTAGAGATGTGCCATGTGAGGTTCAGTTGAGTGAAATTGAGAGAATTAGCCTGGGAAAGTGAAAACTTTTTTGGAGGGCTATCACTGGGAAAGTAGATAAGACCATTGTTGGTTGCAAGGATCAGAGCTAGGAACCATAGGTAGAAGCAGCAGGAAGCAGATTCAAGCTTGACTTAAAAACTTCTTCAGAATTAATTCTATCCAAAAATATAATCAGATCCCTGAGAGAGAGAGCATGTTCCATTACAAGGAGGCTGGATGGGAATGTTTAGAGAGGATTTCTGTTGAGGTACTAATGACTTATTAAGTTTCTTCCAAATCTAAGATTTTGTAATTCCAGTGTACCTGCACCTCTATTTGCCAAAGACTTAAAGTGGCTGATTGCTTTCTCATTGGTGACCCAAACTGGACCACAGACAACAGGGTTACATCCAGTTTTACATCTAGCAGCAAGAGAAATCACCTGCCTTTTCCCTTATTTAACCTAGGGATCTACATCTTTAAAAGATGCAATTGCTGGGACAATGACCAACAAAGCAACTCCTCCACCTTTTCCTTTCTTCTTTGTGACCTGTTGCTTTCCCTGTAGTGCCAGGTATCCAGTGAGAGTGGTTTAGGGTGCAAAAAGGATAAAAGAAGGGGAGATATGAATAAGAAGCCCATTTACTTGCCTCTCCACCTGTGTGTAGTCTATCCTTCATCCTTGGATTGACCTGTACCTTCCATTCCCACCCAATTTCTCAAACCCTTCTTTCTGCAGGAGGCCTTTCCTTCTCTCCACTCCATTCCTCTCCCACAGTTAGTGCCTTCCTGCTAAGATTACTCCCAATTTATCTTGTTTCTATCTTGAACATACTTAGTTGTTTGTATATTGATTCCCACCTTATACTGTGAGCGATAGACATTGTTCTCCAGCTGAAAAATATATTATTTTATAAACATTATATAAATTGTCATAAATTATATTATATGTAATTTTATATTAGATAGAAGATATATATTGTGTATCATATATGACATATACTTATTGTATAAATTATATAACATATATAAAATTGTTTATTATATAAATGTAGTACCAATCTCATTGAGTTGTTGTGAGACTCAGCAGACAGAATGGTTGTAAAGCACTTTGGACACTTTATAGAACTATGTAAATGCCAAATATTGTTATATTTAGTTTTAATGAAATAAAATGCATAATTGTAAGATCTTGGGGTAGCTAGGTGGCACAGTGCAGAGTACCAGGAAGACTCTCACTCCTCCTGAATTCACATCTGTCCTCAGACACTTAGCCCTGTGACTTTGGGTAAGTCACTTCACCTTGTTTGCCTCAGTTTCCTCATCTGTAAAATGAGCTGGAGAAGAAAATGGCAAACCACTTCAGTATCTTTGCCAAGAAAACCCCAGATGAAGTCACAAAGAGTTGGACACAACTGAAATGACTGAACAACAATGTTCTCATCCAGCTAATGAAATTTTCTCAAGATCTAAGTAGATCTTCTTGAATTGCTTTTTCTAGGACCACTGAATACAGCTATTTCTTTGGATCTGGTCTACTAGCATTCATTCTTACTGTACTAAATGCCAGGAGACAAAGGAAAGCTGGGGTCTTGGGTTTTTCCTGTATGTTTAGAGTTGATCCCTCATGCTTTAAACAAACTCCCTTTGCATCCTTTTGAAATCCTTCCCTTCTTCCAGCACTGGCTAGTGACCTCCTTCTCTCATTTCCCTCGGTGGAAAGGATACAATTTTCAATGAGCATTTTATCTGGTCTTTCTATCTTTCTTCTGTTTTGCATTCTTCTTCTTCTTGGTATACTTGTTTAAGCTATCCACCAAATAAATTTTAAAATCTTCTCAAGTGAGGTTGTATTTTTTTAACTTTTTGTCTCTCTATCACTTAGCAAAGTGATAGAGCAACTATTTATTGGATTTCTCATACTCTGGAGAGACCTCAAATGAATATAAAGAAAGGTTTTCCTGATTTGTCCATTTTGGTGTATTGGTTCTTCTGGGCAGAGTTAATCAGACACCCCATTTGTCTTCTTTGATCTGGTTGGCAGAGTTCCTGGGTACCAAAGCGGGTTTCCTCAGTCTTCATAGGGTCCTGGCTACATCTTGTTTACAATGCCCAGTCTGTGGCACAAAGATGAGATGAGGCAGATAAACATTATCCCTTGCACAAATATGAGTATCTTTTCTTGTATTTTACCCATGCTTTTGGGGAAGGAAAGGATGACTATTGACTTATAGGCACATGTAACCACAGAAGAAATTATAGAATCAGAATATCATACTCTTAGAATTTTAGAGTCATGACTCAAAGAATTAGGGAATTGAATGGTAACTTAATGAGACAAAAGACTTGAGTGAAGGATGTTTTTAAAAATTAAATTAGGGAGACCTGAGTACATTTGTAGGCATATGGAGAGGAGTCAGCAGAAAGGGAAAAGCCCGAAGAGGCTTGACAGAGAGGGATGATTGATGGAGAAAGATTTTGGAGGTGGTTGGAGGCTTGGAATAGAGAGCACAGACAAATTACCAGTATCAGAGATTTAAGATCTCATTCTCATCATACTTCCATAATGTTGCTAAAGTATACATACCTCAAAAATTTAGTCCTTAGTATTTATTAGCATTCCCTCAAATTCTTCTTGATTTGTATATGTTTCCAAAATAATGTCACAGACAGTCCATGAAAGTCCTGTCTTAGAAGAGGTTCACATGGAAGAGAGTGCCTTATCAACAAGTTCTAAAAATAAAAATGGCAGCAATGTTGAGAGTTGATTGAAGCAGTCAGTATGAACAATCAACCTTATTCATTTACAAGCTCAAGTGGCTGGAAGAAAACAAAAAGAAAACAAGAATCTTGGGTCTCAGTGGCAAATCAAGAGGCAATTTGGGTGGAGCACTTTGTCTAAATTGATCTAGAACCTCAATGAAATGGTAGACTGATTTAATTTCCTATGCACTAGACAACTGAGATGGATTTAAGATCACATCAAGAATCTTACAGAAAAGAAAACTGTTGGGTTTTTCAGTGGACTAAAGATATGGTTCCTCTAATCAGACATTAATATTATAATTGAGCTGGGTGGCTCAGTGGATTGAGAGCCAGGCCTAGAGACTGGAGGTCCTAGGTTCAAGTCCGGCCTTGGACACTTCCAGCTGTGTGACCTTGGGCAAGTCACTTGACCCCTATCGCCCACCCTTACCACTCCTGGGCTAAGGACGTCCCTAGCCCGATGAAAAAGGAGGAGGGTTGGGTGTGGGGCTAGCAACCCCACCCTGTAAAAACTACATCTGCTAAAGAAACTGCAACCTAAAGTAGGGGCAGCTGGGCTAGCTCAGTGGATTGAGAGCCAGGCCTAGAGACGAAAGGTCCTAGGTTCAAATCCGGGCTCAGACACTTCCCAGCTGGGTGACCCTGAGTGACCCGTTGCCTACTGGTTGTGGTACTGGTTGTGGCCCTATGCTCCTAGAATGGAGTCCCAGGATAAAAAAAATAATATTATAATATTTAATCAGACATAATAGACATTGTGCCTCTTGGATTTGTGTTGGTCATTTCTAAGACTACCTACTGTTTGTAGGTTAGAGTTTGTATAATGGAATAGTGATGGAATAGTGCAACAGAAGCCAAGGAAATGTGCTTTTGAAACAAACATCTTAAGGCTACCACCACTCCTTTCCATTCTCCCTATACTCTAAAAAACTTTCTCATTTACCTCTTACTCATGACTGAATAACCCTAAATATCAGTACAAATTGGAATGAGACTAACCAGATCTTTCATTGCCCAAGGTTTATTACTTAGTAGCATAATGAAATAAGTTTGATAGTGAAAGAGATAATAGCTGTGCTATTTGGGACTTGACTTTTTCCCAAACTGTCACACCAAAATCCATGATGTGCACAATCAATGCCTGGGATGGTACTTTCCTAAAAACTATTTTGGTGGTTTCACAGATCAGTCCATTTGTTTACCTATGCAGTAACCCATTGCAAATCCATGGGTACCAATCAAATCCTTTTGGCTCCCATTTCAAATAAAAAAATTCCAAGAATCCTAAAGCAGCATCAAATTTTAGAGCTAAGGGAATAATTTAGTCTTCTTCAGACCATCTAGTCCATCTCTTGTCACAAACCAAGTAAACACATAAAAAAAGACAAGACAAATGGTTGTATATGGTTGTGCAGACAGAGCCAAAAACCCAGGTAATTTTATGAAAACTACAGATTATTCATATAGGTAGATCTGCAGCCACTTTATTAGGGTCAGAGAGGGCAAGTAATATCCTTTCAATTTATAGGAGCATTGAAGGCACAAAGAGATAAAAATAATTCTACTAAGGTCACATGGCAAGTTCACCAGGATGTGAACTTCCAATTTCTACCCCAATGTACTATCCAGTGGAGCATACAATGTCTTGTCCTTTATACTCTCTCTTACTGATGCTTCCTGGGGGAGATAGGCCTGACTAAGATAGATGTCTATGAAAGAATGAATATTGATGACGCATTATGTAAGGCTCAATAAAAGTTGTGAACTCGCCAGATGCTTGAAAAGTCAGCAGCTTCTTTATCTTGCCTTTCCTTGGCCTGAGCTTGGATAGTTTCCAAGAAGGCAGACAGTGACAGGGGCAAGTGAAAAGACTTGGGAGTGGTGGGGTGGGAGACTCACACTTAGACAGAGACAGGCAGAGAGACAAAGACTGAGATAGAAAGAAAGGGAGGCAGAGACAGATAGATAGAAACAGAGAGAATAAGAGAGAGAGAAGGAAGGAGGGAAGAAATAAAAGAAAGAAGAGAAGAAAGGAGTGAAAGAGGGAGAGGATGGAAGGAGACAGAAGAGAAGAGAAAGGAAGGAAAGAGGAGAGAGAAAAAAGGGGGAAGGGAGAAGTTTAGAGGGAGAGGGTGACAGGGAGGGAAAGAAAAAGGAAAGAAAAGAGGGAGAGAGAAAAAAGGACAGAGAAAAAGAAAGAAGAGAGGAAAGGAAGGAGAGAGAAAAGGTGAGAGAATCAAGGGAGGAGAGTGAAAAGAGAAGCAAGAGAAAGGGGAGAGTAAGAGGAGAGAGATGAAAGAGGGGGAGGGAGAAAAAGAGAGGTGGAAGGGAGAAAGGGAAAAGAAGGAGAGGGTAGGAGAGAGGAGAAAGGAGGGTGG
>NC_058132.1:208746052-208879934 GCF_016433145.1 Gracilinanus agilis | reverse complement strand
GACAGAGAGGAGAGAGAAGGGGTTGGAAGGAAGGAGGGAGAGGGGAAGAGAAGCGGGAGAAAGAGGAGAAAGAAGAAAGAGAGAGGGAGGGAGAAATAGAAAGGGGGGAGGGATAAAGGGAAAAGAGGGAGAGGGTGGGAGAGTGGAAGAAGGAGAGGGGGTAGGGAGGGAAGAAAAGAGAGAAGGGGGTGGGAATGGAAAATGTGAAGAACTTTCAGATCTGCTTTTGAGATGAATGATAAACCAGGATTTGGACTGGAAATCAAATTAGAGGCTGCAAAAAAGGTGAGGTCCCTCCTTCTGAGAAAACTGGCCTGGGGTGGCAGGCAAGGTTGTGCTCATTTCTCCAGGCAGTGTCCTTTGCTTAGCAGCATTCTTCCTTGGTGACAGTTCCCAAAGCTGTAGGAAGTGAATGGAGGTTTGATTAACCATAGGCCATAATGGCTATATCAGTTTCTTTTGTAAGTGAAAGATTGGCTTTGCATATTCATAAGGAGGGAATGTTTAAGCTGTCCCACTGTAGCTGTCAGCCCTTTTCAGCTAAGCAGGGTGGTGGTGGATTAGTAAGTGCATGGGTGGCCCTGGGGAAATTGTTTCACAAATAAGGAATTCAGATTGGACAGAACTTCCCTACTGTAAAGTTGGTTAGGGGGAAGAGGGAGTTTGTAGAATCTATTTTCCTGCACAAGTAGAAGAACAGGATGGAAATTCACTGAATGGGTTGGATTAAATGCAGTCCCCCTGGGAGACCTTGGAATGTGCTCAGCACTCTGTCAGAAGAACTAAAAGAAACCTGGAAATTGAGGAATGTGGAAGTTTTATCTCAACCTTGAGGGTGGTTTTGCTGCACTAGCAGGGAAGAAGAAAATTTCATAGGCCCTAGGGCTGATTTTGTTTTGTTGATCATTCAGAGGGGGGTAGTACCTTCTAGACCTTCTTCTCCTGTTGCTGGGAGATTTACTTCTCAACAATAGCTTATATTGTAAGGACAGTGCTTGACCAATAAGATGTGATGTTATGATGATTTTATTCCAAATTCATCCGAACTACAAAAAAACCAACAACCCCCCCAAACCCCCAAAGAATAAGAAGATCACATTATTCATGTACATGTAGGATTCTTCGGAGTCCTTAAATAATTGCCTCTTTCATATGAATCATGTTTTTTTGCTTTTCAAAGTACTTTCATATCTATTATTTTCTTTGATTGTCACATCTCTAGCAGGTGGGGATTTACATATGAGGAAATGGAGGTCTAAGATGGTCAAATAGCTTAGTGTAGGTGGAAAGAATACTTACTAGATTTAGGATCTGAGGTTTGAGGACCCACTCTAGTCACTTTTTAGCTATGTGCTTATGGGCAAGTTATTTAAGCTCTCTGGGTCTCAGTTTCCCCAAATCTCAGATTGGATAAAAATACTTGTATGCTCTTCCTTGTAGGATTGAAGTGAAGAAAGCTCTTGGTAGAACTTAAATGGCATTCCAAAAGTCTTTGTGCATATTTATTTAGACTTAAACGGACTTTTTGTTGTTTTTATTGGCCACCATCACTGGGCAAAAGTAGCTGCTTCCATTATCCTGGTTCCTAGCACAATGCCAATTGAACAATACTGTCTTTTTTTTTTTTTTTTTTTTTTTTTTTTTTTTTTTAACCCTTGCTTTCTATCTCAGTAACAACTCTAAGGCAGAAGGGCAAGGGACAAACAGTTAAGTGACTTGCTCAGGATCACATAGCTTGAAAGTGTCTGAGAACAAATTTGAATCTAAATCTTCCTGATTTCTGGCCTGGCACTCTATCCACTAGGCCACTTAGCTGCCCCAGTACTGTCTTCTTATAGCAATATTAACTTTTATTTCTATAGTACTTAAAAGTTTGCAAAACATTTTTATCACAACAGCTCTGGGAGATATGAAGTAGAAGTCTTATGATCCTCATTTTATAGATGGAGAGACTGAGGTTTGTAAGTAATTTATAAGAAGGGTCAGAGATAAAAGGGTTGGGGTGTGGGAGGCGGTGATGAAGCTGAGTGGTTCAGTGGATTGAGAGCCAGGCCCAGAGACAGGAGGTCCTGGGTTCAAATGTGGCCTCAGACACTTTATAGCTGTGTGATCCTGGGCAAGTCACTTAATCCCTATTACCTGGCCCTTACTGCTCTTCTGCCTTAGAACCAGTACACAGTGTTGATTCTAAGATGGAAGGTAAGATTTTAAAATAAAAAAATAAAAAATAAATTGAATCAGAAGTCATGGGTTCAAATTTTAATTCTGCTTCTTACTACTCAAGTGACTTTGGCCAAGTCAATTAGTATCTTCATTTTTCCTTGTCCTTATCTATAAAATAAAGGGACTGGGCTAGGTAGGTCTGTAAGGTTTAAATTCTTTTGAGAATAATTTCAGGATAAGGATCTTGCCATCTCCCCAGAATCCAGATGACGAACTTGTTTTGGTGAAGACACTATGAAGATGTCTGAAAAGCCTTCACTGTACCATGAAGACCAAACTTTGAACTTTGGGGTGCAGTTGATTGAACTATGGGGAGTTGAAATTGAGTTGTATGTATTGTTTTAAATTGTACACTGTTGTGCCAGTGGGGGACAGCCCCCCAAATTGGTTTTTTGTCAATGCGTCTAATTTTAACCATTTGTTCATCTATTTCTTTATCCCCAAATTCCTGAAAAATTTAGAAGCTGTTATTTTTACAGGTCCAGCGAAGAAAAAAGGACTAACCTTTTTTTTTGCCGGACCTCACGGGGAATTGTAACAAGTGAATCTGGGAAATGTATAAAACTACATTTCCCGTGATCCAACATGGTCCAACGGGTTTCCGTTTCCGACGTCTTGACGCAGGGGAGCGCTTAAATCTCGTGGGTTAGGAGGGAGTGGCCTCTTTTTTGGCGAGTAGGGCTTCCAGGAAATGGGAGACGGTATGGAGGCGGCAGTTTTGAATGCTTACAAGCGCGTGGTCTAATGATTTTATCTATCAACATGGCTTTAATTAAAATACTAATTTATATATTTATACCAGCATTTATCATTTTTCATATTTACAGGTCTGAAGTCCCTCACAGATTTATTATTATATCTGTGTTCATTCAGTTCAGCATCAGAGCATTCAGATCTGATTGTTTCAACATGCTGCTCTTTCCTTATAGCCTGCTCCGAGAATCTCTGATTCTGCTTTTATAGCTGAGGAACTTAGAAAGCTTTGTTCATTTGAGAAGTATTCTACATTAGGAATTAGAATCTTGAGACATTAATTCAGCTCCTTGCCTAAAAATTAGTCAATGGTCAAATATAAGATAAGATGTTTGCATTTGAGCCTCTGTAACAACTGTGACCTCTGACAATTCCACCCCCACCAGTGCCCTTGAGTTGTGAGAATTGGTTTCACGTAAATATCACTAGAGAAAAATAGGAAAATAAAACCTGGGAACATTTTAAGGGGTTGGTAATAATAATGTGGCCATAGGAAGCAGTAAGTGGCATTTTAATCCATGATGGCACTGAATGGCATGACTAAGCCCTCTTTCTGAGAGATAAATTAGCATGTGAGTTGGGGAGGGGGCATTTTTGGTCCCTAAATTCACCTTCTGGGGAAGGAAGCCTTTAAACAAGTGTATACTGCATTATTCTCATTATTCAATTATGACAGTCTTTCCTCCAGCATTTTAATTAGCACTCATTTACTAAGCATTAAACTGTCATTTTAGTTGAACTCAATGGAGTACCCCAGGGACAAGCATTCCACAAGATAATAATAGCGAAATGTGATTCTGGGGCCTCAACAGTGGAGTCTTAGCCCACTCTAGGAATCTTCTGTCAGCCTTCTCGGATGGAACTTAATCACTGTTGTTTGGGAAAGAAAACGAATCGTACAGTACGCCTGCATGGTCGATAGAAAATCATGTTGGGCCATGAAAATGTAGCTCTCTGGTGTCTGCTGGGCTCTTTATAATGTCTCTTGAATGGATCAAGAAAAAGAAAGAAAAACTAGGGGTGCTGGACACCTGAATCCTAATTCCAACTCTGTTGGTGTCTGATGTATTTTCAGGGTGGAAGAGAATTCTGGGCTTTCATGGATTCAGGAAACCCTAAGTTCAACTCCCACCTCTGACACTTGCTAGTTGAGTGACCCTTAGCAAGTCATTCACCCTTTTTATGTCTCAGACATGTCCCTGACCCTTACTCAGAAGAGGGGACTCTTTGAGTGGGAACTCTTGTCTACAGACCTCCATCCCAAACTGCCTATGACTTCTTTCCTACGAAGGTAAGATGGGATGGGATCTAGGTCTGTAGATAGAATTCCCACTCAAAGAGTTCCCTACTCTGAAAACAAGTCACAGGTCTTTCACCTATCAAGTGGCTTCCCTCTGTTTCCCTGTCTTTGCCCTGGTGGGAGAGTGATGACTTCTCTTATTAGGATCTGATTATGGCAATGGCTGTAACTGCATTCTAGACCAATCTTATCCTCTCCCCCAGCTCTCTGACATCACAGCATTAAATGTCTTCATCTCTGCTTGGGTGCGTGGCAGCACAGTAGTGGAGCCGTACTAGGATAATCATTCCATTGCCATGATTGCAAATGTCTTCTTTTTTCTTTCTCTCTTTTTTTTGGTAGACATCTTTTTTTAATTTTTTCATTTACATACAGAAATAATTTTTGACAATTGCTTTCTTTTTTTTTTTTTAACCCTTAACTTCTGTGTATTGACTTATAGGTGGAAGAGTGGTAAGGGTAGGAAATGGGGTCAAGTGATTTGCCCAGGGTCACTGACAATTGCTTTTTGACATTTTATGATTCAGATTCCCTCCTCCCTCGCTCCCCTCCCCTTTCTGAGGTGGTAAATTGTCTGATATAGATTATACTAGTGCTTTCGTGCAATATATTCATACCATGACAGAAGACACATATCATACATACAATAAAAAAACTCATGAAGGAAATAAAGTGGAAGATGACATGCTTTGATCTACAATCAGACTCCAACAGTTCCTTCTTTGGCTGCAGATAACATTTTTCATCATGAGTCCAATGTGAATATCTTGGAAATTTGCTCAAATGTCCTTTTCTTATGTTTTATGATTTTGAGATGGAATCAGTGGTCTTACACCAAGCAAAATGTGTAACCTTTGTTCCACTCCTTAAAGTTCATCCTATGACTTTCTTCACTGGAATATAGAGTTGGTCATCCTTTGGGTGGCAGGGATAGCATAAATCATGTAATTCTGAGATCATTACAAATTGGAAGCCATCTTAGAGGTCATGTAGTCCAAGTCCTGTCATTTTACAGAAGAGGAAACTGATTCGGGGTGAGGTAAGTGACTTGCCCAAGGCCACACAATAAGTGACAAGGTCAGGATTCAATCAAAGGCCTTCTGGTTCCAAATCTAGTATTCTTTCTGCTTTATCATCTTGCTTTGTCCATAATAAATGAAGTAGTATAAGATTTTGAAAAGTTATATGGCAAAAAAAAGGAAGTTGACCTAATTATTAATGTGACAGGATTAGAGTCATCCTACTAGAATGTAATTAATTGTTTTTCTTCTCACAGCTGGATTTGGGTTTAAAATATAGATGCAAAAGAAGAGACCTGTTTGGAATCCAGCATGGATAATCTGATAGAGGAAAAAAAAAAGTAAGAAAATACATTTTTCTCTAACTAAATCCCATAGTAACATTTGTTTGGCTCTGATTTATAGTTTGACTTATTGACATGCACATTCTAGGGACATACTGAAGCCCACAGTTCTCAGGAGAGCTTTAGAGAAATTCTTGTTTTCTTTTGGTTCCAGTGAGTCCTTGTCCTTTGTAGGTGGTTTTGCATTGACTTGGCAAAGCCAAGAAATAAAAAAACAAACAAAAAACAAAAAACAATGATCCCAAACAGATGTGACTCTCCTGTTTTTAGCAATGCATGGAAAAGGGAATTTGACAAACATGCCTTTGATAGGATTGAGCAATGCCCTGTCATAAGCTTCTCCCTTATGTGTCCTCTAAATTCCTTTTTCTGTAGTTTGAGCTCATTGCTTCATGCCTTGGCTCTGATGATTGGTGATGGAGGAGAGTAAAGCAGTTTCTTGAACCATTTCATAAGCTATTTGGGCACACAACTTTTAGGACACAATCTCTATTTATAGGGCCAAGCCCTTCAGCAATTTTCTGACAACCTCCAAGAATGTTAAATGTGAGGAGACATTACCAAGATTATCAAGACATTATTAGAGATTATTATTAACATTATTAGAGATTATCAAGTCCGGTTCCCCCATTTTACCTATGAGGAAACTGAGTTTACTTCTTAATTTTATTAAGAGGTTTTTCCTGGAATCACATAGCAGATTCATAGCAGAACCAAGATTAGGACCCAGGTCTTCAACATTCTTTCACTTTCTCCATCTTAACTATGTGTGAAGGCTTTTGGTTTCCTCCATTAGCATGGATAATTGAAAGTTGACCTTCCTTTAATTTTCCTGTCATGGTCCAATAGTGAGAATATTATATCTAGAAAAAGAAGATCCAAATTCAATGCCACCTCCGACATTCCCCAAGTATCTTTAGGGAAACCATTTCCTCATTTGTAAGATGATGTTAGGCTAGATGTCCTTCAGAATAATTTATCTTTTTTTTCTTTTTAATCTTGCAAAACACACTTCCATATTGGTCATTGTTGTAAGAACACACTCATACAAAACCAAAACTCCAAAATAAAACCATAAATGCACTGATGTGAAATATAGCATGCTTTGATCCACATCCATCCGACTCCAAAGAATTTTATTTCTTATAAAGGAAATGAGGCAATGTAGAGCTGGAGGCGACTTTAGATATTATTTTGTTCAACATCTTTGCTAGGTGGCACAGTGGTAGAGCACTGGATTTGAAATCAGGAAGACATCTTTCAGAGTTCAAATCTGGCCACAGACCCTTATTAGCTATATGTCATTGGACAAATCTCTTAATCCTGTTCACTCTCAGTTTAGGCATCTGCAAAAAGCTGGAGAAGGAAATGACAAACCACTCCATTATCTTTGCCAAGAAAACTTTAAATGGGATCATGAAGAGTCAGAAAAGACTGTAACGACTAAACAAGGAAGGCAGGAAATCAGATTTGACCTTTCTTCTCCTACCAAAGGATATTTGGATAGAATAGCTGAGATTACTGATGAAAAAGCCAAATGCCAAAAGAACTGGGGCAACCTAAGTGCATTTGGGTCTGGCTTGCTCAAGATCATCATGTTTATCTGTGTATAGGCTTTGGCTTAACTGACGCCAGTGCAATTGTAGAACTCCTCTCATATGCTTCTGTATTCCCAAATACTACAAAGTTCTGATCCTGGCAACAGTGAACCATTCAGATGTATCTGCAGGCCTAAGCAAAGCTGGTGAGTTCCTGAATTAGGTACATGTCTCACTATATCCCACCACCAGAGCATGCTATGACTCAGAGGTGGCTATTCAGCATTATTGGGTCCTTTTACTGCAGAAAATCATTTCAAAATTTATTTAGGGGGCAGCTGGGTAGCTCAGTGGATTGAGAGCCAGGCCTAGAGACGGGAGGTCCTAGGTTCAAATCTGACCTCAGACACTTCCCAGCTGTGTGGCCCTGGGCAAGTCACTTGACCCCCATTGCCTACTCTTACCACTCTTGGTTGGTTTGGTATTGACTCCAAGACGGAAGGTAAGGGTTTAAAAAAATTTTATTTATTTATTTGTTACATTAAAATATCCAGTTAAGTCCCCCCTTCCTTGTACTTGCCCCATTAGAGAAGGCATCATTTGACAAAAAGATTTATATATACATATATGTAAAACTATGTCTTACTTATTTCTATTTATCTCTTCTTTCTCTGGAGATAGACAAACAAAAGTCATTCTTCAAATGATAATTGTTGCTATATAGAACATTCTCTTAGTTCTGTTCATTTCACTCTTCATAATTTCATGTAGATCTTTCCATGTTTTCTCAGAATTAATCTGTGTGTTATTTCTTACTACAGATACTCATTTAATCAATAAAAAGTAGCCAGTTTCTCTTTCCTCTACGGTCTTTAGTAGGATGGGCACATTTTATAGATCAGGATAATAAGTATCTCTTTAAGGTCTCTTTCAGTTCTAAATGGTATGACAAATCTTACAGTGATGGAAAACTGGCTCTTTTCCCTACCCAAAATCCTATCTTCCACCTTTGTGTTTTCTCCTATAGTTAAAATATTTTCCTTCCTCACCTCAGGCTCCTAAGTTCCTTTAAAAACCCACTTAGGTAGCACAATGGAAAGAGCACCAGGCTTAGAGATAGGAGTTCCTGGGTTCAAATGTGACCTCAGGCACTTCCTAACTGTGTGACAGCCCTGCCAGGAAGTCACTTAAGCCCCATTGCTTCACCCTTACCACTCTTCTGCCTTGGAACCAATACTTAGTATCAATTCTACAATAAAAGGTAAGGATGTAAAAAAAATTAAATTAATTTTTTAGAAAAGACCCAACCCAGGTCTCGCTGTCTTCTCCCTAACCTCCATCTAACATTTATTGATTGGCATATACATGTAGTCCCTCTACCCCTAGTAAAATGGAAGCTCCCTGAGGACAGGGATTTTTGTTTTTTGGGCTTCTCAGTCCCATTCCCTAGCACATAAGAAGACTTAATAAATTGGTGGAATTGAATAGGTGGCAGCTAGGGTCACCCCCAAAGAGGTCTAATACTGTAGCTCTATCAGGGTTGGTGAGCCCAAGAGGCTGGAGGCAGCAGCTGCTCTAGGTCCTTGGGGTTTTATTTTGCCTTCATTGCTGTGCCAAGGTAGGCAGTTTCCCACAATAATTGCTCCCTATTTTTTTTTTTTTCTTTGCTGACTCTCCTCCTTTGCCCATAACATTGTCGTCCCTGTTAGGTGCTCACTTCCAAGTGACCCTCGGCGGAGAGAAAATGAATAAGACAAAAGAAGAAAGACAGGACACCAAAGGAGGCTGGTTGGGTCGGAGTGCAGGGACAGGCCAACAGCAACAGTCCTCATTCCTGCCAACTTTAATTATCTCCCAGTTTAGTTGGAGGCTGGCTTCCCTGTGGCTGTCATGAGCTGTGACTTCAGCTCATGGTATTTGAATACAATGAAATGTAACACCAGCAACATTGTAATGTTACTCTGTACCAGACTAATTAAGCAAACCAACAGAAGCCATCTGGACTCTACACTGAGTCTGATGGCTGGGGGTACAGGGTGGAGGGGAGGAGAGAGGAAGAGAAAGATGAGAAAAAAGGCAATGGAGGCTGCACATTTTGTCAACCTCACATCCCTCCAACCCTCTTAATCTAGATTTATTATTATTATTCATTCACACATATAAAAACAATATAATTATTATTATTCATCTTAATCTGCTTTATGATGATTATTTATTATACTATTCTTATAATTACTTTAAAGTTTTATTGTTGCCTTTTGTTTTTATGCCACATTCTTCTTAAACCCACACTTCCCATTCCCTCATTGAATTATTCTACTTGTTACAAAAGGAAATATTGAAGCAAAACCAAACCACCCTGTAATTTGGCTTTGCTTAACATATCTGATTGTATTGACTATGTATTCCATATCTAGGGGCCTTACCTCTCAACCAATAGGAAGCAGGTACGCTTTTTTATCAGTCCTCTGAGACCAAAACTGTTCATGACAATATATGAGTATGACTACTTTGTAGTATTCTTATCATTCATATTAGGAAGGGCAACATGATAGAGTCCAGTGGTGTCAAACTCACATAAAAAAGAAGGGAAAACCAATCTTTCCTTAAGAATCCCTGGGGGGACTACATATTGACAATGTGAAAAATATATCACTCTTTATAATTGTCATGTCTGAAGGTGAAAGAATATTCTGTTCGATTCCCATTCCACAATTTGTTCAGCCATTTTCCAATCAATGGGTGCCATTTTGTTTCCAGTTCTGTTTTCATTTCAAAGAGAGCTGCCATAATATTTTGCTATTATATAAGAATTTCCTCTCTTTGGGTATACTCCCAGCCTGGGATCTCTGGGATAGAGGCCATCAGCAGATTAGTGACTTTTCTCTCAAATTTGTTTTCCAAAATGGTTTCCATGGCAATATCTTAGTGTGCCTGCCCTCCCCCAGAACCTTCAACAGTCACTGCTTCTGTTCTATATCTCTGATTTATTTTGATTTCCCCATGAGATTTTTTATGGGGAGAAGGACTTTGTATCTCTATTTCACAGAGGTTGAATTGGAGGTCTAGACTAGAGGACCCAAGATAAGCATAAAACCTCTCAAACTCCATGTTAAAACAATTTTTTTGAAGTATAAACTTGAATTATACGAGTGGCGATTTGACACATAACTACACTGGCATGTTGGGGTTTAAATATGCTTTCCTCAATAGAATAGATTTTGTCATATATTGTAGGAAAGTTGCTTTGACTCAGCAATGCCAGGGGCGGCCCTCATGTAGTACTTATTTCTACTCTATTTCTCCCTGTGTCTATATGGCCTTAGGAGGCAGGAATTAATTGACTGATGCCTAAGCTTGTGATCTTGATATTTCAATTCATCATTTGAAGATACATATAATGGGATTAGAATTTTCAAGTGGGTGCATATTCATATCTAAACAATTCTATATTGCACGGATTTACATTAGCATGTAAAGTATATATTGTTGTAAAAGTCAGGATTTTGTTTTATAAGGTAGTCTCCAAATTATTTCCTTCTGTGAAACAGGCTGCCAGGAAAATGAGGGAATTCATATGTTAATAGTTCGTATTTATATAGCACTTTAAGGGCCATAAACTACTTTACATACATCCTCTCATTTGGTCTTCACAACAACTTTGAAGTCCCTGCTATTTTTATCCCCATTTTACAGATGAAGAGCCGGAGGCTAGGAGACTTGCCCAGTGTTGTGGAGCTGGTAATTGTAAGAGGTGGAATGCAAGCCAAAGCTTTCCTAACTTGGTGCAGTATAGTGGAAAGAGTCCTGAAGTTTGTATTGTTGAAAAGAACTAAGTCCATGATATCATCAGTCTTTTTCAGTCTAAACAAAGGAAGAGAGGGTTGTCCTAGCTCCCTGCTGAGATATGATCCAGATCTAGGTCAAAGATCCTGTAGTCCAGTGGTTCCCAAACTTTTTTGGCTTACCGCCCCCTTTCCAGAAAAAATATTACTTTGAGCCCCCTGGAAATTAATTAAAAAAATTTTAATAGCAATTAATAGAAAAGATATATGTATTAATGTTTCTACCTTTTTCGTAAAATGCACCTGTGGCCATCACCGCTCCTATTGATCGCTGCAGCACCCACCAGGGGGCGGTGGCGCCCACTTTGGGAATCACTGCTGTAGTCCTATGACTCCAAGTCTAGCTCTCCCTTCTCATCTCTGCCTCTTAGAATACTGAGTTGCCTTTAAGACAGCTCCAACATGACATTTAAAAAAATTTTTTTTAATTCCAAATTTTACAAAACCAAATAAAAGAAACATTTCCATATACAAAGAAAAAAGATTTTACACAAATGAAACCACAAATCTCTTATATGTTTAACCTATTTTTCTTCATATCTACATAATGCATACTATCCACAAGTGTCTAGCATGATCTTCTATATGAAGCCTTTCCTGATCCATCCCAACTGCTAGTGCCTACTAGAACTTCCCTGTTAGATAAATGGTTTCTAAGTTGGGGGCTATGGCCTGACCCCAAGACGTATGTGATCAACTAATCAGAAGCCAGTTTGTTTTCCATCCTCACTTTGACAGTCAGGTCCCATTTTTGTGTCCAACACAAACACACAAGCCCTGTATTTAAGAGGTTAAATTTAACTACCTTTATTTATCTATTTTGTATATATTTGGATTTATTCATTTTAATTAGTGCTATATATATTTATATATACTTGTGTATTAATTTTATATTAGTTATTTATATATCTATGTATTTGGTTGTATCCTCATTTTAGAATGTGAATTATAAGCAAGTAATAATCGCTTCATTCCTTACACTCATATTCCCATAGCTTAGCACAGTACCTGCCACATAGGTGTACAAACAGGTCCATCCCCATTTTAAAAAATCTCTTTGAGGTACAAATCTAGTAGTGGTATTGCTGGATCAAAGGGCATGTACTGTTTTTAAGCCCTTTGGACATAATTTCAAATTGCCTTCCAGAATGGTTGGATCAATTCACAACTCCACCAGTAATGCATTAGTGCCCCAATTTTGCCACATCCCCTCCAACATTTATTATTTTCCTTTTCTGTCATATTGACCAGTCTGTGAGATGTGAGAGCTTAGGAGCTGTTCTGACTTGCAATTCTCTAATCGGAAGGGATTTAGAACACTTTTTCATATGATTATCGATAGTTTTGATTGCTTCATCTGAAAATTGCCTATTCATATCCCTTAACCATTTGTCAATTGGGAAATGGCTTGATTTCCTGTAAATTTGATTTAGTTCCTTATATATTTGAGAAATTAGACCTTTGTTAGAGATTTTTGTTATAAAATTTTTTCCCAGTTTGTTGCTTCTCTTCTAATTTTGTTTGCATTGGTTTTATTTGTACAAACCTTTTTAAATTAACCAAAATTATTCATTTTACATTTCGTAATATTCTCTCTTTTGCTTGGTCTTAAATTTTTCTCTTCCCCATAGATCTGACAGGTATAATAGCCTATGTTCACCTAACTTACTTATAATATCACTCTTTATATTTAAGTTGTATATCCATTTTGAATTTATCTTGGTATAGTGTACGAGATATTGATCTAAACCTAATTTTTGCCATACTGTTTTCCAATTTTCCAGCAGTTTTTGTCAGATAGTGAGTTCTCATCCCCAAAGCTGGGAGCTTTGGGTTTATCAAACACTAGATTGCTGAGATCATTTACCCAGAGTTTATTCCATTGATCTGGGGTCAGTTTTAAAGACTTTAATTTCTGGGAGATCATAAGAGACTTGACCATAGACAAGAAACTTAAAAGCAAATAACAGTGGGGGAAGGAGCAAGAACTCTGCCACTAATGGCTGCCGAGGGGCAGAGACACATTCCTGTTGCTTGGACCCTGTCCAAAAGGTTATTCTTATAGGACTTTAATAATCTAATACATTAGGGTAAAGGGAAATAGAAGATACAATGAGGAGTTACTCTGAGATTGAAAACTGACCATGAAAATCTCCAAAGTCCTATATGCAGATAATATTTTTTAAACCTTTACAATCTTGGAGTCCAATACTGTTTATTGGTCCAAGGCAGAAGAGTGGTAAGGACTAGGCAATGAGGGTTAAGTGACTTGCCCAGGATCACATAGCTAGGAAGTATCTGAGGCCAGATTTGAATCTAAGACCTCCTGTCTCTAGGCCTGGCTCTCAGTCTACTGAGCTGCCCTCATATGTGCAGATAATTAAAAAAAAAAAAAACCCTTACCTTCTATCTTAGCATTGATACTGAGTATTGATTCTAAGACAGAAAAGTAGTAAAGGCTAGGCAATTGGAGTTAAGTGACTTGCCCAGGGTCACACAGCTAGGAAGTGTCTGAGATAAGATTTGAACCCAGGACCTCTAGCCTCCAGGCCTAGCTCACTATCTCCTGAGTCAGCTAGCTGCCCCTACATGTGGGTAATTGAGAGTTTCCTGCTTATGCTCATTGTCAGAATGATGACCACTGATGTACTATGTCTCTAGCTGGCATTGGATTAGGTAGCTCACCTTGTAGCTGGAGACTGCTGAGTACCCAGTGGTTTTATATCTGGTTTCAAATAGCACAGGTAAAGCAAGGCAAACAAGTCAGCCTACCTTGTGAACCACTGAGGGGGAAAAATGCTACTCTGGCATAATGAAACCCTGCACAGATGAGGTCCTGCTATTTAGGTCATCAATGCAGGTTAGGAGCTTTGTACCATTTTATTTCAACTCTCTGACATGTTTCCATTTTAAGGTTAAGTAGGTTTAATTACTCTGCTCCTTTTCCAATCTTTGCTTCTTTTTTGACATTACATAAGATATTTTAGGAATGGAGAAAGGTTAATGGGTCCATGATGGGCCCTGAAATTAACTTCCTTAATTAAGCCTCCACAAGCCATTGCCTTATTCTTTTTAATGATCTGTCTCTGTTCGGAGATGCCTAGAGATCTTCTAGTTCAGTGAGAGCTCTGTCGGTTTAAAATCTTCACAATTCATCCCAGATTTGGGATCCTGACTTTTCCTATTCTCCTAATTCCATCAATTACTATTATTTTGACTCCTTTTCAGAATAAAAAATGTTAGAGAAAAAGTCATAGGCCCATAAGATGTTAGATGTTATGCTAGAGGGATCTTAAGGGTCATTGAGCCCACTGACTCATTCTACATATGAGGAAACTGTGTTACAGATAGCTTAATTAATTTGTACAGAGTCATGCAGGTAGTGAGTGTCTAGGGAAGGTTTTGAACCCAGGGCTTCCTGACTCAAAATCCAGTCAACTATCCATTACACCATACTGCCTTTCTCACTGTTAGGCAGTGGGGAAAAGCACTGGTGCTGTGATCAGAGGAGCTGAGTTCAAATCTTGCCTTTAATGCTTAATACTTCTGTGGCCTTGGGAAAACCATTTAATCTTCTATTTCCTTGTCTATAAAATTAGAAGATTCAACTTCTGATTGAACTTCTAGTATACTTCGGGATTCCCTTCCTGCTCTGGCTCTTTGATTAGTAAGGTCAAGAAAGAAGTAAAAGATCATCTCATCTAATTTTCTCATTTTTCAAGGAAAGAAAACAGTCTCGGGAAAGTGAAGTGATTGGTCTTGTCCCTTCCTGAATTATGGTCAGGCTTTTCATTTGTCCTGTCTTTAGTGCATCCTTGTTTCAGTAATACTCTCCTGGCACCATTCTATCTTTGGGAGTTTTGACTTTTTTTCTATCCATAACTATCATTGACACTTTGGGTTGACCTTAACCTTGTTGGCTCTTTAATCCCCTTCCTTTAAACACAGCTAGACTGTAAATGTTTTTAAAGCAATAATTTATTTTCAATTAGGGAAAGGAATGGAGAAATTTATAATTAACAGAGTGTTTAGAACTGGTCCAGTGCCCTAGATCTGGAGACTATCCTTTGTTCTCCAAACATCACTAAAGTGGACACTTAAATGACTGATATCCGCTTCTGAAATCAGTAAAACCATAGTCAAAGTCTTTCTGGGAGGAGAATCTCCTGATGCCTGGTATGCCCACCATCTTTGGGGCCCACTTGCATATGATGGCTCTGCTAGATTCCTTCCAGGAGCCTTGGTGCTGCCCTCTAGGGTTTCTCTTTTAAGTTTCCTCTTCTTCACTCTGCCTCTAATAATGGTAGAGCTCTAGCTGGAGGAGTGGTTTTAGAGACTATAGGAATTACAGAAAAGATTATTCCTTTACAGAGCAGTCTAACAGGGAAGCCAAACTATGCATAGAAAGGGCTATAATAGATGGTAGAATTTGAAAGGATAATAAGAACAGTGCAAGATACTTCAAGAACTCAGAAGACAGAGAGATGACTTATAAGAGATAGGTGTGGGATCAGAGGAAGTCCCATGGAGGAGATGCCATTTAAGCTGGACTGACTTTAAAATCTGGGTAGAAATTAGGCCAGTGAAATTGGGAGGGATGGGCAGCTGGGTAGCTCAGTGGCTATCTCAGCTAGAGATGGGAGGTCTTGGGTTCAAATCTGATCTCAGTCACTTCCTAGCTATGTGACCCTGGGTTTACCCCAGTTGCCTAACCCTTACTGCTCCTCTGCCTTAAACTAATGCTTAATATTATAATATATAAGATGGAAGGTAAGGGCTTAAAAAAATAAACCTGTGGGGAGGGGACATTGCCAGAGTCTGGAACAGCACAGACAAAGGCTTGGAGGTAAGAGAACACAGAGGATATATGGATATGGAAATATCAATGGTATATAGGCAATAGATAGCCCAATTTGACTGTTGTTGTGCATTGTATACAGGGGACAGAAATGAGAGATAAATCTGGGAAGTTAGTTTGGGGTTAATTGCATTGTTTGGGGATGATTTTGTGTATAATTTGGAACCATTGAAGGAATTTGAGCACGGGGATGACATGATCAGATCTCACAACAATGTATAGGATGGACTGGAGAGAGGAGAGAGGTTGTAGCCTTGCTAGTACCTTAAGAGACATTCTTCTCCAATAATCATAGTAGGATGGAGTGATGGAGAGAAATATCCAGCTGATAAAGACAATGCTCAGAAGGAAGTACAGGTATCCCTTCCACATCATCACAGTTTCAATATATTACAAATAGGCATAAAAATTAAATGGGAAATTTGGGGGAATTTTGCAGAAGCCACAGAAGACCTGCCAAAGCCGACAGATGACAGAAGAAGTTTAGGAATTCAGAAATGCATAAAATATATGTATTGTATAATATCAACACATTTTATCTTTTAATACCACAAATATACACAATTTCTTTTTCTAAAGTTAAAATAAGTAAAAAGTTAGTTTGCGGGAAGAATGCAAAAATTTTTACATAGATTTTCCAGATCACAGGGGTACCACTGCATCCACAGCCCCCATGATGTGGATGGGATACCTGAAATGCTTCTCAAGTTGTAGCTTAGCTTTAATGTGTATTTGAGGATTAGTTCTAATCGAGAATTCTGGGCCTAGAAAATTAGTAGTTCCTCTCATGCCCTAGGCAGCAGCATCAGGTTCTTCCTCTCGTTGATTTTAATTGCTTACTAAGTAAAACTCTTACTCTTTGACCTGGTATTCTACATCCTCTGCAATCTGGCAATGGCTGGCTTTACAAACTTTATTTCATATTGTCTCCATGCACACTGTCTTGTAGTCCAGCTAGACTTCTCTTCTTCTGTTCCAGGACTTTTACTCACATTGTTTCCTATATCTGGAATGCCCCACCTCACTCTTCTTACCTGTTGGATTTATGCCCAACTTTCAAAGCTCAACTCAAATACCATCTCTCCCATGAAACAGTACTTCCCTTTTGTAAAATTCACATAGCATTTTAGTTTGGCCTCTCCAGTGTATTATTGTATAGTATTATTTATTGGTACTAGTTAGCACAGTGGATAGAGCATTGGGTGTGGAGTTGGGAAGACCTGAGTTCAAATCCCAGTCTCTAGTAGCAGTATGACTCTGGAAAAGTAACTTCATCTGGTCTCTCTCAGTTTCCTCAACTGTAAAATAGGGATAAAAATACTGGCTGCCTCCTAAAATTATTTTGAGGACTTAATGAGATAATATTTTTTTAAGTGCTTAGCTTTGTGTCTAGTATAGATTAGATGCTAAACAAATGCTTATTTCCTTCCCTTCCTTTCTTTTATGGTAAGCTCCATGAGGGTAGACACCATATCTTATCTGAGCTTGTATCTCCTTCAGCATCTAGCTTTGTACTGACTACTTAGAAGTCTCCTAATAAATATTACATAAAACAAATGAATGAGGGGGGTGGCTATTAATGCTGAAGTACTGTATAGAAAATTGAAACCTGGGGGTGGGGGGCCGAGGTAGTACTATCACCATTCCTACTAATCAAAGACAGAAGCCTTAGAATAGAAAGGAGGACAGGAAAAAAGAATGCTGCCTGAGAATGGCATTTGGATTTTTACACCAGATCAGGGGTGGAGTATATTTAATAAGGACCAAGATGATATGCTTGCCTAGAGGCTTCTGCATCAGATCAAGAGGGTTTTAGCTGGAAATAGAAGGAGAAGGAGGAAAACTGCCACATGCAATCTCTCAGCTAGATACCACAGAGAATTAGCAATAAGTATGACATAGGAAGAAAAATAGCAATTGAGATACTCAGTAAATCACAGGAGACAATTCTGCAGAAGAGGAACAATAATAGTACTCATGACAGAATATATTATAAAAATGTAAAATATTGTTAATAAAAACTAAAAAGAAGTAGAAGTCTACATACAGGGAGCTAAAGATGACATCCTGGGAACCACAGAGATACAACTGAAATAAAGCAGTGAAAGAGTACACTTTATTCTAAAGGTTGTCTGTTCATTTTTCAGCCATTTCTGATTCTTTGTGACCCCCTTTGGGGGTTTCTTGGCAAAGATACTATAGTCATTTGTCATTTCCTTCTCCTGCTCATTTTCCAGATGAGGAAAACTGAGGTCAAGAGGGTTAAGTAACTTGCCCATGGCCACACAGCTAGTAAGTGTCTGAGGTCAAATTTGAAATCAGGAAGATGAATCTTCCTGCGTCCAGGTCCTGTTTTCCACCCACTGTACCACCTAGCTGCCCTATTCTAATGGACACCACCATATAATATGGGGAAAGGGTTCGAATAGCATTGTATAACAAGAAGAAATACCCTTGTGCTGAAATCCACAATCAAGAGAATGGAAGGTTGGTGGGGAGGATTTGGGTGAGACTCAATGGAAATGCTATGGTGGGAGCATGCTGCTGACTCTCTAGCCAGAAGTAGGATTCAGATGATGAGTTCCATCAAAGATGGCACCAGAGCGTGATACACTATCAACTATCTGGGCTTCTATTTGAGATCTCTTTCTCTCTGCCAAAAGCAAGACAGTGAAGGAGTTTCTGTATTAGCATAGAGATAATCTCATCCATCAGAAAGTAGCTGAAAAATAACAAGGGGCATTTGCTCTTCGTATCCCAATCCGATTCTGACTAATGAGGAGGAGAGGGGAAGAGACAGAAATCTTGGGAGGAAGTGACTGCTGTATCTTGAGTCTGTCAAAGATAAGTAAAGGCATGCTACACACAGTAGGATATTTATTCCACAGTGTAAAGAATTTAGAGGAAAGATAGGTTACAGTCCCCTGGACCAGGAAGAGGGAGCTCCAAAGAATGAAGTTCTGATGACATCAAAACAAAATTTATTGAGGAAGAAAAAAGAGAGTACCATCTAAAGTACCAATATGGTCATATAATATTATAGTCATCCCATTAGGCAGTGAACATTTATTAAATGCCTCCTGTATATCAGGCACTCTGCTAAATGCCAAGGATACAAAGACAAGCAAAAGGCAGCCCCTGCTCACAAGGAGTTCAGGGTTTAATGAGGAGACAACATTCAGCCAACTATGTACAACTATGTACAAATAGTCTATAGCTACATACACATCATATAGTTCAATTCATTTCACTCCCTCTAACCAATAATCTTTGTATTTTTACTTGCTAGTATAAGGTCCTTAAATATATTTGGTACTTGATCAAGTTTTGGTGATTTAATTGGAATTTAATTGACCTACTTTGATTTTTTAAATATTATTTTTAAATTTTATTTATTTTTATTATAAAGATATTTCATTTTGCTAATTACATGTAATAAATTTCCACATGAGTTTTCTAAAGTTATATGATCCAAGTTGTACTTCTTCTTTCCTTTCCTCCCCCCTCCCGGAGCTGGCAAGCAATTTGATCTGGGTTATACATGTATTATCATGCAAACATACTTCCATATTGATCATTTTTGTAAGAGGGCATTTATACAAGACCAAAACCCCAAAATAAAAACCCAAATAAATGAAAGTGAAAAATTACATGTTTTGATCTGCATTATGACTCTAACAGTTCTTTTTCTGGGTCTAGAGAGCATTCTTTGTCCTAAATCCCTCAAAATTTTCCTGGATCATTGTATTGCAGAGTAGCTAAGTCTATCACAGTTGATCATTCCACAATATTGCTGTTATTACACTTTGATTTTTCAAAAGTTACGTATGGAAGATTAATTGAAGGTAAGTTATAGAGGCAAGATGATGATGATAACAATAAGGCATGATTCTACAATAATGAGACCAAGAACATTAAAACCCCAAATGAGTGTTTTCTGATCCAAGTAGAATGATGGTCAGAGTGAGAAGTCTAGAGTGACAGTAACAATGATGCACATAGATGTCTTCACTAGATTCATGTCACAAGGCCCAGATGAACTTCCCTCTAGGGCAGTGATGGAAAAACTACAGCCTGTGGGTCAGATGGGGTTCTATCCAACCACTAGACATTATTCCTAATCTGATGAATACAATGAGTAGGTTACAATACAATGAAACTTCAAAAGAGTTGCCTTAGAAACAGACTGACAGATGAGCATTTCCTTTCCTTTGACTTCCTCTTTAAAAAGTTTGCCCATCACTGCTCTAGGGGGTTAAAAGTACTCAAAGGTATGATTGCTAAAGATGCTTCTGGTGATCTTTGAAAAATCATGAAGAATAAGAGAAATTCTCCAAGACTGGAGACACCCAAAAGAATCATCATTTTTCTCACTATATACAAATATTAATTTAATAGTTACACCCTAAATGGATAGATAGTAAATATATATGAGGTTGGATTTGACCTCTGGTCTTCCTTACTCAAGGCCAAGTACTCTATCTACTGTGCCGTCTACATGCCCCAAGTCTGGTACCATATTATTGTGTCTCTTGAAGTGTATGTGTGTGTATGTGTGTGTGTGGGTATAGTCTAAGGAGGGATGAACTGGCCTAGTTGGAAGCAAAGCAGGCCAAAGCTTCTATGCTGAACAGTACTAGAATTGGCTGGTGGGTAGCTGCATTACCTTCAGCCTGGGCAAGATAAAGGAGACCCTATAAATAAATTAAACCAGAAATTACAGCTAAATAGAAAAATTGCTTGCTGGTTCTTCTATAAGAAGGTGGAAGATAAGTTGAAAAGTAGGTTTTGTTGTCTATTCAACGTCAACAAGAAGCATTGCTTCAGAGGGAGCACTTGACCTCATTCAGTATAAGAAATCAATGAGGAATATATATAATTTCAGTTTATACATTAACATCTATTGTAGAGAATGAAGAAAAATAGATAAATTCTATGAGAAATTTTATGCTAAAGGAAACCACTGTATAAACCCTACTTCCCAATATTCAGTGACTTTAATGCAAAAAGGACAAGGAAAAATATGTTGGAATATAATGATCAGAATAAAAGTTGTAAAAAGGCTTATAGACGACTCTTGAGTTTCATGTATGCGCTTTGTTAATGCTTTCTGTCAGCATTTCAGAGAATGCTTGATATGACAAACGCTGAGAAGCATCACAAAAACTGAGACTGGCTATATCTTAGGAGGCAGGACATGACTGGTTCTTGATGTAGCCAGTATATTTGGTCACCTCATCCTCTTAGGTAGCCTTCCTTTAAAACAAAAACCTGGAGGCAAACTCAGCTGCTTATGATTCAGATAACTTGTCCTGAACAAAAATTGTGCCTTTAACTTAGGACATTCTATGCTGGCATATGTAGGGAGGCTAGGATCATGAACCATATATAGTGATGCCCATGTGTGGAAAAGAGCTCTTCAGCCCCAGTGATGCTACAACTTCTCAGCCTCTGAACTCAACCAGCTACTATCACTGGTTAGGTGTCACTCTTTAATATTCTGCTGTAGTCTTGTGGGCCAAAGCCAGTGGCCCTAATAGTTTCTGAGAGCCAGTTGTTACCTCAGAAATTGGCAAACACTACAAATCAAGGCTTGATTTATTATTTTGATGATTGTCTATGCTTAAGAGAGTAAGAGATTAAATTAAGCCAATTAAACCAATAAAACAGATTAAACTTAAAAGCATATCATGATCCTAACTGCGTGACCTTGGACAAATCACTTTAACCTCAATTGCCTAGCCCTTATTGCTCTTCTGCTTTGGAACCAATACTTAGTATTGACTCTGAGACAAAAGATGAGGGTTTTTTTTAAAAGTATGCTATGAGTTTTTTTGGAGACCTAGATGTTAAACATTTGCCAACACACCTCTGACTCAAATCCTTGGTCTTTCCACTTGGTTACACTGATGGTTTCTCTTTCAGGCTACTACTCAAGTACCCATCTCAAAATAAAGTTTTGTCTCACCTGCTCTCTCTCTGAATGCACCACTTACGCCATACACCTGACAGACACTACAATTGTTGCCTTTCTTTTCCTTTTGTCTTTCCTCTCATCCTCAAGACCAACTTCCAATGCCTTAATACCACATATAACAACCCACTTCTTGATGCACTCCAAAAATAGAGTATTGTAATTACTTTGCTTGTTGCTGTCCCCAAAACAGCAGGAGATGAAGAATCTCTTTTCTAATGAGAAGAGCAATACTAATATTCCTTCTTCCCTCAACTCCATGGCGTTTCAAATTCTAGACTAGAACTTTTCTAGGGATATTAATTTTTTTAAATTAATCTATTTATTTAGAATATTTTTTCCATGGTTACATGATTCATGTTCTTTCCCTTTCCTCTTCCCTACCCCCCAACCCCAGAGCCAATGAGCAATTCCTTCTGTGGATATTCAGATAATTGACTATTGAGATCAAGAGATAAGACCAGTAACAAATTAGAAAAAAGGATATTAATGAGAACACATTGTTTGTGCTTATAACAATATTAAACTGACCTATTTGAACTGATGACAAGAGAAAGAGAGAGGAAATGGACAAAAGTAAAGATATTGACTATCATTATTTCTTGTAATTTAATTAACAAAATTTACCATAATAAAGGGGCAGAAAGTATCCAGAGATCAGCACAGACAGCAAACACAGGATCTTTTTCCTTCCCCAAACAGAGAGATTTATAGTTAAAGTTCACACTGGTTTGTTTACAATATAATCTCATCTTCAGATTGTTACAGAAAAGAATGATAGATTATGAGTAGTGTTCTTTCACAAAACAGTGAAGAGCTGTTGTGAACAAAATGAGCCTGCTACAGGTTGGCATGAGTTAGATCATCTGGAAATATTTTCTAATAATGATAGCACTGTTAATAATACAAATAATAACTCATATTTATGTAGTACTTTAGAATTTTTAATGGTACTTAAAAGGATGATGTCAGGAAGGATTCCTGAATCTGACCAAATACATACAGAAAAAACTCGTACCGGAGGCAACACATTTTTAAAAGCAGTTGGATATCCATTTTCAAGATATCTATCTCAGAGGGAAAGATTCCACAAGAATGGAAAATATCAAGGCTCATACAAAAAAAAAAGTGACTAAGAAGATGTCAGTGACTAATGACCCATATACTCAGCATATCAGATCTATGAAATATTTGTGAAAATTGTCTGCATTAAGGAGTCTCCTTAGTGGAAACAAGAGGGTATCCTTGATGGAAACATGAAAAAAGATTAGGCAGATTTTTGCTGATAGGAATATATAGAGGGACATTTTTTGCATATTCACTTTTAACATAACTGGTTCAAAGAATATAATATCCTACTGTGTCTATTATTTATTTATTATTTTTAAAAAAATAAAGTGAGTTAGGTGGCTAAAATATAGCCTTAGAGGGTCTCCTTTAACAAGATTTCTTAAATGCATGTATTAAAATGAATATGAGAGTCTATAAGATATGCATCCATGGAGATAATTTTGTTCACTGATGCATTGAGTATCAATATCCTGTTCTCTAGACTCTCATTCTTTCATGGGAGAATTAATTTTGAATGTGACCAAGGAATTGAAACTGAATTTTGCCAGTTGAATAAAATAGTATAAGCCTTCTGATATATATTATTGAGGATTTAGATCTCCCCTCATGTTTGGTTGGGCTCTCTTTGAAATGACATCTGACATGGAGACATACATACATATTTATGCACATACATATATAGACGTATATACACATGCACAATGGGAAATTTATTTCCCTTTTTAAAGAGACATCAACAAACCATCCTCCTGAGTCAAAATTCAGTGAAGTCATTTTCTCTGAGACTACAAGGTTGCCTTGGTTTTCCACAAAGAGACCCAAAGTTAATTTTCCTGGCTGCTGTGCCTCCAATGTGTCTTGCTGAACCCCATCAAGCATTTACGCAAATGTAAAAATAATTTCAACCCACTGGCCCACAGGTATTCCCACCCAGCCAAACTGAGCACAGAGTAATTATTGTTGAACCTTCCCCGGGTGGCTGAGACTGGGGTTTATTTGGTTCTATATGTTATAAAAAGCTGTTTGTAGTGATTGCAATGTTGGCATATTGACTGTGCGAAACAAATGCGCCTGGAAGTTGTTACCACATGCTCCTTATGTGAAGAGTTAGCATTCATCAAATTTGGCTTCCCTTCCTTGACCATACAGCCCTTGAGTTCTGGTTTATTTATAAATGTCAATACTCCAATTATGAAGATATAATTGCAAGGGGTCCAGGTGCTGTGGTTGGCCTTTCCTGGTGGGAGAGTGAAGAAGAGGAGGGGGACCTGCAAGACTCAAAGCCTGTTTGGAATTATCTGGATATCCTTAGTAAGTAACAGATTTGACTGGCTCGGAGGTGCCATATTCCACCCATGGTGGAAGTAAAGAGGGAAGGAAAGAGTTGTCCAGTTTAGTTCTGGCCGGAATGTAGACCACTTGAAGAGAAATTCTAAGAAAATAAAGAGAAAATTGGAAAGAGAAATTGGAGGTGGAATCTAGATGTGCTTAGAAGTAAACCCAAAAGAATTGTCAAGGACTATCATTCTCCTGCTCAAATCCCTCAATGGCTCCCTTGCTAAACAGCAAATGAAGCTCATTCTCCTTGGCCTAACTTTGAAAGGCAATGTGTTGCAGTGGAAAGAGCACTGACTTTGGAATCAGCCATTGTGAGATTGAATTCTGGTTCTGTCATGTTTGACCTTGAGCAAATCACTGAATATTTCTGAGCCTAGTGTTTCCTCACCTCTGAAATAAAGGAGTTGGATTAGATGCATCCTTAGGTCCCTTCCAACTCAGTCTGTGATTCTATCCTCTGTGCTCAAAGCCCTCAGAATCTGTAACTCTCCTGCTACTCCAGTCTTATCTCAGACTATTTCCTCCATTATAAGGCAGCTAGGTGATACATTCCATTGTAATATCATATATTATTATTTATTGGTCCTAAGTGGATAGAGCACTGGACCTGGAGTCGGGAAATTCTGAGTTTAAATCCTAACCTCAGATACTTACTACCTATGTGGCCCTGGGCAAAGTACTTAATCCTATTTGCCTCAGTTTCCTCACCTATAAGATGAGCAGGAGAAGGAAATGGCAAACCACTTCAGTATCTTTGCAAAAAAAACAAAAACAAAAACCCCAAATCCCAACTCACAAAGAGTCAGACATGACTGAAAAACAACCAAAAACTGGACAAAATTATAATGCTCTACTCCAGGCATACTAGGTAATCCTTCCTCATACATGTCTTCTTGCCATTGTTTTACTATTCCATATGTCTAGAATACCCTTCTTTTTTTCCTCTGCCTTTTGAATTCCTACCTCTCCTTAAAATTTCAGTCTAAGTGCCATCTCCCCCAGAGATCTTACTTAGAACCCCATTTGGCAGCAATGATCCTTCATGATTTTGACCCCTAAATAGCATTTAAATTATATTTTCTTAGGAATTTGACATATTATTTTAGGCTAAAGTTATTTATTAATGTGTTATAATCTTTTCTCTTACAATTTTGTGGACTCCATGAGGGAAGGGACCATACTTTATTTAATCTTTGACTTTCCTCTAGAATCCAGCACAGTCTTCTGTATATGGAATGTTTAATAAATATTCAATGAATCCCTTAAAAAAGTTGATTGCTAAGCAAATTACATTAAATCAAATCATGCTTTTCCATTAAGTTCTACTATAAAATTTGACATACATTCTACAAAATTCCACTTCATTTCATTCAATAAGCATTTAAGTCCCTAATATATTCAGTAACAATAATAATACCTTACTTTTATGTAGGTTTACAAAGCACTTTTCTCAAAGCAACCCAATGAGAGAAATAGGGGAAAGTATTCCATTGTCTGTTTTATAGATTGGCATTTTGAGTTTTAGGGAATTTAAGTAGCATAATCACAAAGGAATTAAGAATTGGAATGAAAATTTAGGGCTAGATTTCCTGATCCAAGTCCCATGCTCTTTGTACTATATTGCTTTATAAGAGGGAAATAAAAATGATTCAACTCAGTCCCTATCTTCCAGGAACTTGTAATCTATGAGGGGAATAATCAAAGTTCTCAATTAGCCACAATATAAGTTATATTAAGAGAAATGCATAGGAAAAATCCAAATAGAGCGGTGTAAAAGATTTTAGTTTTTTTTTTATATTTACCAATTACTTGTAATAACAAATTTCCACATCAGTTTTTTGAAGTTATATGATCCAAAATGTCTCCCTGTGTTATTCATTCCCTCGTCCTAAGAGCTGGTAAGCAAGTCAGTCTGGGTTTACATGTATTATTACACAAAGCATATTTCCACATTATTCACTTTCTTAAGTGAATAATCTTATAAAAACCAGGCCCCAAAACATAAACCCAAATAAACAAGTGAAAAACTGTATGCTTTCATCTGCATTCCTACTCCAACGGTTTTTTTCTGGAGGTGGATAATATTCTTTTTCATAAGTCCCTGAGAATTGTTTTGGATCATTGCATTGCTAAGAGTAGCTAAATCTATTATGGTTGATCATTCCATAATATTGCTGTTACTGTGTACAAAGTTCTCCTGGTTCTGCTTATTCCACTCTGCATCAATTCACTTAGGTCTTTCTAGTTCTTTCTAAAATCCTCCTGTTCATCATTCCACAATAGTATTCCATCATCATCATATACCACAATTTGTTTAGCCATTCCCCAATTGAGGGACATCTCTTTAGTTTTCAATTCTTTGTGACTACTGAAAGAGTAGTTATAAATATTTTTGTACAAGCAGGTCCTTTCTCTTTTTTTCTCTCTTTGGGATACAGACCTAGTAGTGGCATTACTGAATGAAAGAGTATGTATTGTTTTGTAGCCCTTTGGACATAATTCCAAATTGACCTCTAGAACTGTTGGATAAGTAGTGTGAGTGATTTTAGAATGGAGAAATAATTTATTTCTAATATAACCAAGGAAGACTTCATGAAAATTGAGGCCTATGAATTAGATCTTAAAGGAAGAAAAAGATTTCAAGAGTCATAAAAGTTTGGATTTTTTTTTATGGCAGTGTAAAGGATGGAGGGATGATTAATGGTTAAGAAATGAAGGAATGGATAAATTCAAGAAATAATATGTAGTCAACTTGGACTGGAAGGAAAAGTATATGGAGAAAGGTGGGTGTGAGTGTGGTAACTTTGTTGGGCAGAATCTGATTGTGGTGTGCCTTGAATTTCAAGCTAAGGGGTTTGTATTTTATTCATTACAAGGAATCACTGAAGGCTAGGAGAATCACTCTGTTAGCAATGTGAAGGATAGATTAAAGAGGGAAATGATTGGAAAGATTGGAACCAAGACAGAGAGAGAATGTCATAGGAAGAACAACCAGCAAGCCATTTACTCATCATCACTGTGGCCAAAGAATTCACCATCTAGTGATGAATGTGCTGGCAATGAATCTCTCTGGTCAACCAGCAGACCCAAGCAGCAGGTTCAGCAGCTGCATAATTTTTGAAGTCTTCCCTGTCTGCTAGAACCTACCATTGCTTGTGCTTTGTTGTCAAAGCCTTCAAGAACCCAAAGTCACCATAATTCAATGATTCATGGAGCAGCTGTGTTGCACAGTGGATAGAACTCAGAGCCTGGAGTCAAGAAGACCAAAGATCAAATCCAGCCTTGGACACTTACTAGCTTTGTGAACCTGGGCAAGTCAGGAACCATTGCTTGTCTCAGCTTCCCTTTCTGTAAAATGGGATAAAAATGGTACCTACCTCTAGAGTTATTGTGAGGATCAAATGATATAGCAATCATAAAGCACTCAACAGAATACCTGGCATATAATAAATGCTTAATAAATGGTAGCTATTATTTTTGTTATTATAAGGTACTGATAGGGTATTCAAAATAAAGGTGTTTCATTAGAAATGGCTTTTCCTTTGGTCCTTCAATAACCAAAGAAGGAAGATGTCTATTATTTTTCGATCTTTAAATTCAAGCTCTGGCTCTGTCTTTTTCATAAGATAAATATACCTTTTTAAATATCCATGATTTTAGTTATTTTTTTACAAAGGTACCTTTCCTGTATGACATCTCTTAATTGTTTGCTGATTCAGTATTAATATGTGAGTTTAGCAATTCTTTCTAAATTCTTTGCATTACTAAACTCCACAATTTATTAATTGTGACTTTTCCACACAGAGAATTTTTATAGGTTCATAGGACTTAGAGCTGGGACTTTAGAAGGCATCTAAACCAAGTGCTTTCATTTTACTGCTTAGAAAACTGAGGTCCATTGAGATATTTATTACCCAACAAATTTGCACTGGCAATAAGAAGACTTCATGAAGTGGAAGGAGCTGGGTTCATATCCTAGGTCTATGGCTTGCTATCTATGTTCTCATATGAGAAATAGGTGGTAGGACTAAGTGTTGCCTCTTCTAGATCCAGATTTATTATGTTGTGATGATATTTTGAATCCAGGCCATCCAATTCCTTATTTATTGCTTTGTCTGGTCTGTTTGGGGGGTGGGGGAGGGAAAGTCTACCTGTATGTACATCCTAAGGAAATTTGCAGCAGAAAAGCAGTCGAGTAGGTTGAGAAGTTTCATTCTCCCTTAAGATTAATAATTTAAATTCACAAAGATACCATTCCACAGTGTGAACAGCACACTGAACTTGGAATGGAGGAGATGGTTAGTTCAAATCTTGCCTTAATCACATACTGCATTAGTCAGCTGTATGACCTCGGGCAAGTCATTTAACTTTTCTTAGCCTCAGTTTGCTCTTCTGTCAAATGAGGATAAATAATAGCATTTACCTCATAGGGTAGTTGTGCTGATTGAATTATGTATGATATCTATGTATATAATTATGTATGTATATAATGCCTTGCAAAACTTAAAGCACTATATAATTGCTAGCTAGTATTATTAGTATCAATACATATTCATCAGTTAAATGAATTTAATTCTATGGATAGGGCACTATTGAAAAGGAAGCTTCACGTGGCATGTAGTTTTCTTTGTCTGTGAATGGAAATGAGGGAATTCTTCCTCTGGTGGTGAGAGAGGATGTCTGCACTCTCAGCTGACTTAGCCCATAAAGCTACTCTATTCCTGAGATATGATCTCTCTCTTGCAGAGGTTTCAGGCTCCCATGGAATGGATCTGTTTGCTGCTAAATAGGATTAGGCATCTTTACCCTTGCTCTGTGGCCACTGCTAGGGTACTGCAGTATGGGCTAGACTGTAATAGAAAGCCATTACAAAGACATTCCAATATGTCGGCCTGTGAGTGTGCCATGCATTCATTTGAACTAGTTTAACAGATTCCTAGTTTCCTAGAATACCATGAGATCTGGGGATTTTCATGACAATAGGGTTAGTTCAGTTTTCTTTTTACTGTTGGTTTATGTCATTTTTATATGTCCATATAGTTGACTTGGCCTAGATTTTTTTCCTGTCTCAAATTAATATCCAAAATAAAGGATTCTTTCCTCCTGTCACTCACAAATAATTAAAATTTGACCCCAAAAAGTTGAACAAATTAGAGCTGGACTCCATTGAACATTTGGCTGGGGTGGTCCAACCTTCAGGGCCAGCCTTTCTCCACAATAGATCTTATTTCTGGCTAGAATCAGAAGTTTAAGGCAAGTTTTCCCCCACACAAGGATTTCCCACCCATCACATCCTGAAAATAAGATTAGCTTACTTTGTGGAGCAAGATGGCTAACTTCTCTGATACTGATTTTTCTGGAACATTGTGAAAGATCTTATTTCCTGAGGAGGCGGGAGAAGGGAGAACCATAGGTTGGGTTTGGAATATTTAGGTTGGGTTTTGCATATGGTTAGGCATGAGTGACATTTTTGAATTTATAATAACCTCCATTCATTCCCATCTACTCAATCCATCCCTGGCTCTCACCCACCAAGTCATATCTTGTCAATGAGCTAAAAAAATCTTTTAAAAAAACTTTCTTGTTTCTAATTTTACTTATCATTTTGTGCCAACTCAGCTTTCCCACTCAATCATAGCTGATATGCCAGTTTGCACTAACATGCTTGATTTCATAGGGAATTTTCTTATTTCCAGACCATTGATGGGGTTAGGGGAGGGAGAGAGGAAGAAGTAGAGAAGCTGGTCAGATATGTCCATGGTATTTACCTATTTGTGCAAAATTATCCTCCTCCTTCTCCTACCCACCTAAGATGCTCAAGGTCAGAAACTGGTCTGTTTTTTAGTAGTATGGTCACATCTTAGTCTAGAGACTTGAACATAATAAGTACTTAATAAACTATTTTTCATTTAATTTAAACCAAGTCTCCTTACTTTGAGGATAAGACTTGGTTTCCCAGCATTTGTCTGAGTGTTTTGCCTATAGTAGATGTTCGACTATTAAATTGAGTTTAAATTGTTGGCAGGCAATTGGGCACACAGATACAAGCTTCTCCTCATTTTCTCTTCTGTCTCCTTTCACAGGGAATCTAAGAAAGCCTTCTGTACCAGAATACAGAGGGGATCATGGCCAAACCCAACCATTCAGGTAAGGAAAATGGAAAATGTGGGAACACAACATATCTAAATTAATGAAAATATTGCTACAGATGGCAATACATATAGAAAATATGCTAAGGATGTTCTTAGTTCTACTTCCAAGTCTATCACCATTAGAATGAATATTAAGTTTTTGTTCTAAGTAAGAAAAGTTGTAAGGCCTTGGGAGGAGGGGTTAAATGACTTGGCCTGCGTCACACAACTAGAAGTATCTGAGGTCAGATCTGAACCCAGAATCTCCCATCTCTAGGCCTGGCTCTCTATCCTCTGAGCCACCTAGCTTCCCCTTTATCACCATTTTCAATTCAATAGACATTATTGTCTTAGTTTTTCTAGTAGTGATGGATTTTCTGAAGCCATCAAGTGCAATTTGAAAAACATTTAGTAACTGCTTAATATAGGCAGAGCTCTATGTGAGGCTGACTGTAGGAGTTACAAAGTTTAGATAAGACATTGTTTCTTCCTTCAGGAAACTTAGAGTTCATTAGGGCAACATGACAAACATAAGAATAACTTCAACACCCAACAATGCTTGATATGTGCAGAAGAGATGTGAAAAGAAAATGTGATGTGAAGTCCCAGGGAAGAAAAAGCATGATCAACCTAGGGAGTTCAAAGAAAGCTTCGTAAGGGAGGATGCATTTTAAAGAACGGTTATGAATTCCAAAAGTTGGGAGTAAGAAAGGAAATTCTAGGCATAAGGAACAAAGAAGGTAGGGAAAAAGGAAAGCAAAATGTTAGGTGAAGGGGGAAGGAAGTAGAGCTGCCCTACTAGCAGATAAACTTTTGGAAAGGGTGTTTTGAGAGAGAAAGCTATAAAAGTAAGATGGCACAAGATTTTGAAAAGCCTTGAATGCTAAGCCAAGACACTTGAACTTTACTTGTTAGATAATAGGATTTTTCGCAGAAGCATGACATGACCAAGATCATAAAGAAATTTAGTCAGGCAATAACCAACAGTAATGATGGCTAGGATTTATATTAGCTCTTTAGGATTCATAAAATGCTTTCATATGTTATCTTATTTGATCCTGACAATGTCCCTATGAGATTAGGACTATTTCATATGAATCAGCTAGGTGATAAGGCATAGAGATCTGGATCCGGAGGAGTCAAGAAGATGTGAGTTCAAATTCAACTTCAGTTACTTACTAGCTGTGTGACTCTGAGCAAGTTACTTAATCTCTATCTGCCTTAGTTTCCTCATCTGTAAAATGTGGTTAAAATAGCACCTATCTTCTAGGCTTGATGAAAACGCGAAATCAGTCAATAAACATTTATTTAGCATCTATCAATTGACAGGCACTGTGCTAAGAGATGTGTATATAAAAAAGAGGCAAAAGATCATTCCTGTCCTGGAGGAGCTCAAAATTGAATGGGGCAAACAATAAGCAAACAGATATGTATAAACAAGCTATATTCTAAATAATTAGGAGATAATCCAAAGAGGGAAGACCCTAGAATTAAGAAGAGTTGAAAAAGGCTTCCTATAGAGAACTGGATTTTAGTTGAGACTCAAAGGAAATCAGGGAAATCAGAAGAAGAGATGAGGAAAGAGGGTATCCCAGGCATAGAGGATAGCCAGAGATAATGCTCAGAGGGGAGAGATAGAGTGTTTTGTTGATGAGGAGGCTAGTGTTACTGAATCAAAAAGTATATGGAAGGGATAAAAGTATAAGTAGGATGGAGCTAGGTTATGAAGGACTTTGAACATCAAACAAGATTTTGTATTTGAGCCAATGGAATTTATTGAATACAGGAGTGATGTGGTTGGATCTATGCTTTAGGAAAATCCCTGGTGGCTGAATGGAGAATCCCTATTTGACTGATGAGAAAACTGGGGCAAATAGAGGTTAAATGGCTTGCCCTGGACCTCCTAGCTAGTAAAAGTCTGAGGCCTGAATTAAATTCAGATCTTCCTGACTCCAGGTGAAGCTCTGTGTCCATTGAATCTCTTTGATGCCTCTAGCTTCCAATGTAGAAGTACACTGGAGAGCTGTAGTTTATTAGAAGAAGCTTTTCTTAACCTTCACTTGAAATCTTCTTTGTGTCCTCTGCACCCAAGAAGAACAAGTCTAATCCTGCTTCCACATGACAAGCTTTCAAATACTCAAAGATAGCTATCACATATCCTCCCCAAGTCTTATCTTGCCCAAGCCAAACATCATTTCAGTCAACCAATGATAAAGTGGCATGAACTGAGAGCCTTTTCTAACTTGGTTGTACTCTTGGGGACACTTATCAGTTTAATCAAAGTCATTTCTAGAATGAAACATTTAAAACTGAACACAGTTTTAACTAGATATGGTCTGCCTAGAGCAATGTACACCAGGGATTATGCCCCCTTATTCTATTGTTATCCTTCTCTTAATGGAGCTTAAAATTGCATCCTATTTTTTTGTTTGTTTTGTTTTTGGTTGCTTTATAAAATGATTGCTGACTTAACATTAATCTTCTACTCCCCAAGCATTCCCAACCCTTTTTTCAGATGTTTTCTAATCCCATCTACTCCATCATGTACTCAAGAAATTGATTTTTTGAACCTAATCTAAGTTTTTACATTCTTCCTATTATATTTCATTCCCTTAGATTTGTATTAGTGTTGTAATCAGTCAAGGACTTTTGGATTCTGATTCTCATCTAAAGTGTTAACTATTTCTTCTAGTTTCCTGTCATATATAGGCTTTTTAAAGGCGCAATTTATATCTTTATCTAAATCACTGAACTATTCAGTGGTGCAAGGCTAAGTACAGATGTTTGGGGCATGATTCTTATTAACTGAATATTCTTTGGGTATGGCCATACAGTCAACTTGGAATCCATCTTACAGCTATATCAAGCACATAACTTCTCATCATGTACATAAGAATTGCAAGAAAGACTTTGTCAAATACTCTGATTATGTATCACCACTTTGAGCTCATATTCTTAACTCCCATTCCTACTGGCAAGTTGAATGGCTCAGTTCTGTTTTCCTCAAGAAACTAGAGATGACCTAGAAAAGTTGGAATTTCTAGTACTACAACTCATTAACTGTCTGCTCTATCCATTTCTAATTGGTAGGTTCACCTATTATCAACCAACCAGGATAGCTGTTAGCTTCTGAAAAAAAATCTATATACTGAAAGACGAAGCAAGAACAATAGTTATTAAATTACCCCTGCACCTCCTAACTTGGGCAAATTCTTCACTAACATACATACACAAAGTTCCTGGGGAGGCTTAAATTTAAAATACAGCAGGAATGAGTCACATGGTTAAGTGACCAAAGGTTACCTCTTGACCTCAACATTTTTTTTCCTCCGCTTTGTAAAATCCTCAAGAAGTTCTCCTCCTTAGGCTTAACTCGCTGCTGGGATCTTAAGAGCAGTACCATTGTAGGATCCACAGTCAGCCTTTCTCCCCATCATCAGATGTCTTAATTCTTGAAGTAGCCACTTTCTTTGGGGGCACATCCTTCTACTTTCATTTTCTGTACTTCCTTTGTCATTGGCTACTACCATTCCAGTGGGCTGCCTTGGGTTGCTGTTGGGAATTCTGATGTCTTTGATGAATCTCTACCTTTTATTACTGTCTCAGGATACTTCTTCACCTAACATCAGGAAAAAATAAATGCTTAAAAAAAATCAAAACCCAAACCAAAACTCTCTTTAACCATTTTCCTTGACCACATGTCATTGGTTCCATGTGGTCAAGTAGCTTCTGTCCCCAACCTACTGGCTCACAGTAGTCCCAATCACTCAGAAACTACTGTGAAAGAGGATGAAAGATTGGATACTCAAATATTTTGTATGCACACTACCTTTTGTCTTACTCTTTCCTGAGTAATGAGTCCTTACAGATGAGGAGCCAATTAGAAGAGGGCATTTCATTATCACCTATGGTCAAAAGAAGTTTCCAAAGTTCCAATATCTTGGACTAAAACCAATAAGAGAATGTCTGCATATTCTCTGTATAATCCATCAGGAAGGGCAAAAGCAATCATTTCCTCATGAGCAAGTGTCCTACTTATAATAAAATTTATGTAAACTATATTTACAACATTACTTTCATCTACAAATCAAAGAACCCTTTCAAAAAATGGATTTATAGTTAGTCTGGCATGACATATTCTTAGTGAAGCCATGATAGTGCTTTATTGTCATTGCTTCTTTTTCTAGACACATCTTTTAAACAATATATTTGTAGTGTTATTCTCTGGGCTCATTTTCCTAGAGCCAGGCTGGCTATAGCTTCCTCTCAGGTGTTTAGGAGTGTCCTGAGGGCAGCTAAGTAGCTCAGTGGATTGAGAACCAAGCCTAGTTGTGGGGAGGCCAGTTCTGGGTTCAAATTTTGGTTCAAATATTTCCTAGCTTTGTGGATCCTGGGCAAGTCACTTAAATCCTAGTTGCCTAACCCTTATTTCTCTTTCGGCTTATTACTGATTCTTAATATTGATTTCAATACAGAAGGCAAGGGTCTAAAAAAAATAGAAGTATCTCTGAAGGATTGGAGTGTCTTTGTTTAATGCAATCAGCACAGTCTTCTATCTACCATGATTTTCCCCACTGTTAGTTTCTAGGGACTGATACCATAATTCCATCTAACCAAACCATTTAACCAAATTAGTTTTTACAAAAAGATATTTTCTTTGAAGATATAGCAAGAATAGAAACATATTTTCTTTCAACTGCTCAGAGACATATTCTCCCCATATCCTGGTCCCACCAACTTCATGTTCACATGTAGTATCACTGCCATATGAGTCTTCATTTTAGCTACTATTCAGTTATGTTCCAAAGGTGGCTCCTCAGTCCTCTGATCCTCAGGGCATCAGTGCTGGATTGGCTTTAAAACATGGCATAGCCTTGAATTCCAGATGCCTGGACATGGAGTTGCTGACCCTTCTGACCTCCCAAAATTTACTAGGTTACATAGCCTCCCGGGTTAAGGCAGGAAGTGGATTTAAGGCCTCTCCCCTCGTAGCATTGTTTCTTACTAGATTCCGTCTAGCAGGAAAAAACCAGCCAAAGTGAAGGATTCACACAGGTAGAAGAAAGACCGAGTTTCTGCTTGTCTAGTGTCTTTTAAAGACCTCCCAAGCCAATCAAAAAAGCTCTTCCTCATCAGTGGTTAGTGGATGAAAATGTGTTATGGATTTTCCACACATGCTCCAAATTCTCTGAGTTCCTTTCATTATATATCATCATGACTCTCTCAGAAGCAAGCTCTTCAGCCTCTTCCACATCAAATAGATATTATTTGTAAAGCACTTACACACAGCAGGCACTATATAAATGGTTATTCCCTTCTTCCTCCTCCAACATGGGGAGCTGCATTAGCATTACTCTGCATACTCTTATAGATTTTAGAATTTTACCAGGAATAGAAGCTCATTAGCCTATTGTTTGAAGACTCTACTTTTTCTTTTTCTGGACATTTGCTCTTTTCTAGTATATGTGCTGCCAAAGCAAGCACTATTTCCTCTTTTTTAGTCCTTTGGTGCCTCTTCTGTTCTGTACAGTGTTTCCAAAATTATTGACCTTAACTCAGGAATTATACTTGCAAGTTCTTTTAGAACCCTGGGAGGCTGTTCATCTGGGCCCAGTGACTTGAACTCACAGGCAGCTAGGTATTTTCTTACTATGTCTTTGTTACCTTGAGTATCAACTCCCAATTAGTCAATCTGTTAGATGTGTTGGTAGCCAGGAAAATTATGAGCCTCGAAATAGAGGTCCTGTATGAGGGTGTTGGCATTGAACATAGAGAAGAAAGGACATATCTGAGTGATTTTGAAGAGTAAAAATGATGCTTCAGTAGTAATTGAATGGATATATCAGCTGGTGGGGGGAGAGAAAAGTTAAAGATAGCACCATTGCAAGACTGGATGAATGTAATTGGCAGAAATAGTTGAGTCAGAAGAGGAAAAAGTTTTGTTAAAAGACAATAAGTAGGGAGCATCTAGGTGACTTAGAAAGCCAGCCCCATAGACAGGTGGCCCTGGCTTCAAACTTGACCTCAGATGCTTCCTAGCTGTGTGGTCCTAGGCAACTCACTTACCCCCTATTGCCTAGACTTTACCGCTTTTCTGCCTTGGAATCTGTATACAGTATTGATTAAGAAGGAAGGTAAGGGTTAAAAAAAGATAATAAGCAAACTTGTTAAATTTGATGTGCCAATGATGACATATCAGTAGAGGTACCTTCTAAGCAGCTGGAAATGTGGGTCTGGAGTTTAGGAAAGAGATCAGAGCTAGATTTGAGACTTCCCTGCATAAAGTGATAGCTAAAGAAATGGCAATGAGATTGCTAAGAAAGAGAGTGAAAGAGAGTAGAGAAACAGAAGAGCACCAAGGACAGAACCTTGGGGCAATATTTATCTTCAAAGTCAGGAAGAAGACAAGGAGTGAGTAAAGATGACAGAGAAGGAAGAATTGGAGAGATAGGAGAATCACAAGACAAGTGCTATCTCAGAAATCAAGGAAGGACTCAGTATACAGAAACAAAAGGTATTTAATAGTGTTAAATGATATAAAGTTTGAGGAGGATAAGGACTAAAAGAAAACTATTGGATTTAGTGATTATGAGAAAACAATCAGCATAATAGCAGGATTAGAAGCAAGAGATGGAAGAAAAAGCAGGTGCTAAGGAAATGGAGGCATTGAGTTTAGATCAGATATATTTAAGGTAGGGTTACTGACTTTTAAAAGAAGGTTTTTTGATAATTGTATTTTTATAAATTCCTTTTTTTATATATTTTCTTTTATGCTTTAATAAACATTCTGAGAAGAGATCCATATGCACTTCACCAGACTGTCAAAGGATTCTATGACAACAAAAATAGTTTAAGATCTTTTGTTTCTTGGACACAAATGCCTCAAGAAGTTTGACCTGAGCTTATTTGTGGTTAGATAGGAAAGAGATATTGAAGAGGGGAGAATATCTGAAATGGAAGGGGATGAGGAATGATGGGAAAAAGGAGATTGAAAGCACAGACATAGACCAGGTTAAAGAGAATTTAAGCCACACAAAGATTTATCCTATAACCTTGGCTTTGATAAAAACCATTGTCTATCCAAATGAACCACCATGTTCCTACTGAATTTTGTTCTTTACCTAAAAGTTGATCTTAAAACTAAAACCTGCATCAGTTTTAAAACTAAAACCTGGCCGCTGGGTGGTTCAGTGGATTGAAAGCCAGGCCTAGAGATGGGAGATTCTGGGTTCAAATCTGGGCCCAGACACTTCTTAGCTGTGTGACTCTGGGCAAATCACTCAACCCCCATTGCCTAGCCTTTACTGCCCTGGGACCAATACACAGTATTGATTCTAAGATGGAAGGTAAGAGTTAAAAAAAAATACAACAAAAAACGAAAGCCTGCATCAGCTTTAAACTATCATGCAATTCTTACTAGCTCACTGGGTTACTGGTCAATAAGTTAAACAAAGATGGAAAATGTGTTCCTCAATCTTCATTTCTTTAGATTCTTGGCATTTGATTGCTCTCTATATTAGGATATAAATGAGCTGGGAAAAGGCTGGAAAACCTTCCCATCCTTTTTGTAGGCCAATGGCTTTGAACTTGTCTGCAAAGCTGATGTAAAAACTCAGTCCAGGAAAGAATGATATAAGTAACTGTTTGGTTTGCTGTTCATTTTAATAGCTGATTTCATCATATTTTCCACCTACACCATGCCACAAGTCACATATGATGGTGTTAATTATTTTTCAGGATCTCTCTGAGCTTTCTGAACATTGTCCATATAAGCAAAGAAGTAAAGCAATGATATGATGACTTTGATTTTGTGTAGAAGCCAGTCTGGATTACTTTTGACCTTCCATAATAAGGGAGTGTAGGTTGTTTTTGGTTCCAGTCATCCAGATAATTATTCCATTCATCTTAACTAGCTAAGGCCTAATCTAAAGGAGCTTGTATAATTAGTTAATAAGTAGTAGACCAATTACCAGAGGAATGAGAGCCTTTGTGATTTATTTGGGCCCCAATCCCATCGCTTTTCTAGAGTTCCATTCCATATCAGAGGAATTCTTGGGCTTCTCTGACTACCACAGCACCTTTTGACCTAATCACTATACCTTTCCTCTATCTGAATGCCTAGCTGAACAGCTGTGGAGCTCAAGTCACTTTCTGAACTCACAGATAATGGCAGCACTTTTTCCTTTTGTTCAGTTTACTTTAAATCCAGGGAATTGTGGGCTCCATTACTCTCCCTTTTTGTACAATAGCCCATAAAGAAAGAAAAAAAAATCCCAGTTCTACTCCAGTAGGATCACCATAGACTAGTTTATACCTATTTCCCATTATCAGGTTTATAACTTTAGTGAAAAGCAACCTGATGCAGTTTTTACATTCTGAATTTTTAACCTGGACCGAAGAGAATAGCCAAGATGGCTGAAGGGCAACAGCTTTAGTCTTCCCATCCCTTTCCCCACCCCTGAAATTAATGTGATGCTTTTCTGGGCGCAGAGGAACAGACAGCAAGATACTTAATGTAAATTCAGCCAGGAGGCTCGTGCTGCTTCACAAAATATTGATTAGGTGTCTGATTTGTTCTCCCCTGACAGTGGGCCGTAAGGAATGAACCAATGAGGTGGGCTTAGCGCCAGCTTGTCACGGTCATTCGATAAGACCAGACAACCAATGGGGAGATGCCACCTTTTCATTGGGTGAAAGGCAAGTGGGGGTGGGGGGTAGACAGGGAAACTGTCTTAGCAACAGCAAAGAATAATCTACTCTTCTCTCTCTCTCTCTCTCTCTCTCTCTCTCTCTCTCTCTCTCTCTCTCTCTCTCTCTCTCCCTCTCTCCCTCTCTTCTTCTCTCTCCCTCTCTCTTTCCCTCAAGCACTGTCTCTGTCTCTCTCTCTTTCTCTCTCTCTGTCGCTGTCTATCTGTCTGTCTGTCTCCAATTCCTACTCCATTCTCAGCATCCAGTTACCAGTGAAAACTTGCTGCTTATATCTCTTAATGCCTTTGTTTTTCTTACCAAAGACAACTTTTCCAAAGGACCAGTGTTAAGAGATCACACTACTTACCTGTTCAGTCATCCCTAATCCCTTTTTAATGGAGAGAAGGGACAATATTCCACTCCTCATCCCATGCCCCTTTAGTCTCTTGGCAACACGTATCTTATGAAAAATAAACTTTGATCTTCAGGTAAACGGTCTCAATTTTGTTCACATGCTGGTTTCAAAACTGGAGGGGTGAGCCATGTTGCTGGCTTTACTGACCCAACTGTAGAAGAGTCTGGAGAAAGCGGTGGGGTGAGGGAGAGGAGAGTCTAGCTATTTCTTTTGCTTCCAGAGAGATGACTGAAATTTTCACCAAGCTTGAGCAGGCTTTATAGTTGTTTTCTTCCTGGTGTTCCCTCATATTGTTACACAGCCTTCACATAGAGTACCCTGGCCAACTTCCTGTTTTCAGTATGACATTTGGCAATTCCTTTCTTAGACACAAGTGTTCTGAGCATTGAAACACTTTCATTTGAAAGGCTCCCCTCCTCTGGGTTCCTCTGGATTTTTAATGTTTCCTGAGCAGGGACTCAAAGGAATAGAGGCGGCTTTGGACTCGACTTGGCTCCCATGATCAGAGTGGTGCCCTTTAAGCAGGTGTTTTATCCTGACTATTCATTTTTTTTTTTTACAGATAGATAAGAATACCAAACATTGCTATTAAGTTTCTCTAACATTCTTCAGATAACTATGATTTTATCATAACTTCCTTTGGCTGGGTGGGGAAACCTGGACAAAGAAAGACTGAGAGATGATGTTGTATGAATCTTTTGGTCCACAAAAGGCTATTGCCTAGAAAACCAGTAGATTAACTCATTATTCTCCATATTTTCTGGTGTCAGAAAGATAGGGAAATGCAGTAAGAAGGATTTAAATTAGATTCAAAGAATTCCTCAAATCTTGGGTTACATAATGGATCCTTAGGTAAGAATGCAGAATGCCCCTTTTTAGAGATTTAAAATAAAATTTTAAAAATACTCATTTACTAGAATTTTGTGTAGATACATTCTCCTGTGGCTACAAGGGGATAGAAAAAATTGTAGATGTCCTCTGACTCCAAGATTCTTGGTCCTCATCTCTTCAATAGAAGGCTATAGATATTATCTATCTGGTAGTTAAGTGAACAAAGAATATTACTAAGCACTAACTTAGGTACCTGCCACCGGACTTGGTGTTTTGGAAATGACAAAAGGTGGGTGAGATAATATTTTTGACCATAAGAAATTTTTACCTAGTAAAATGGAGACCAAATACACATGATCCACTCACCTAAGGGAAAATAGGGAATAAGACAGAATGAGAGTATTAATTTTGTGAAGCAGATGATAAATGCCACAAGTTAGAAAAGTTAAATGATGTAGTACAAGGGAAGATGGGATTATTCTGTGGAGTTAGGTCTATCCTGGAAGGTAGAACACCTGATTTGGAATTGTATCTCTGTCCTTACCTAGTTGTGGGACTGGACAAGTGACTTGATCTGCTTGGTTCTTACTATCCTAGATAAACAGGATTTAGAGTCGCAAAGGACCTCAGCAGACATCTGGTGCAATCCATATCTGAAAGGGACATTTTGCCCTGCCATTATAACATAGTGAACAAGTGGTCATTCAGATTCTGCCTGAAGATATGTAAGGAGAGGAAATCCATAGGATCATGTATTTAGAGCCAGAAGGGAACTACACAGTCACTGAATCCAACCTCTTCAGTTTACAGATAGGGAAATGGAGCTTAGCATAAGTGACTCTCTCACCAAAGTCCCATACCAAGTAAATGGCAGAAACAGGACTTGAACCTGGCTTCCCAACTCCAAGTCTAGTACTTTTTTTTCTGTACATTGCTGCTTCTACCATCCCCCGAGACAAGTAATTCCACTTTTGGACAGCTCTAAAAGTGATTCTTATCTGTGAAAAAATGGGCTGGAAAAGATGACTCTATGGCCCCTTTTAGTTCTAACATTCCATGAGTCTGGGAACCTGTGACATACATGCATTGGATAGAGTCACCTAGGAAGGCTGGACCCAAGCTGGGCTTTAATTTGGATGGAAGCAAAGGTATGGAGATAGGAATGTGCATGCTGTATGTGGAGGAGAGTTTTAGATACCTTGAAATAATATGAACACTTAGGGGCAGCTTGGTAAATTTAGAGCCAAGTCTAGAGATAAGAGGTCCTAGATTCAAATGTAGACTCAGGCACTTCCTAGCTATGTGGCCCTGGATAAGTCACTTAACCTCCATTGCTTAGCCCTTTACTATTCTTAGAACCAATAAACAGTATTAATTCTAAGACAGAAGATTCAGGTTTTAAAAAAAAAGAAAAGAAAAGCAATAATATGAACACTTATTTCCTTACCCTTTTTTCTCTTCAGCACCCAGAAAAATATGGACAACATTTATTAATATTTACTTTTGTTATGTAAGCACCAAATAGACCAACATTCAATTTGGTTTATTTGCTTATTTTATTTTGTTGTTGTTGTTTAGCCATTTCAGTAATGTCTGATATTTCATGACCCCATTTGGAGTTTTCTTGGCAGAGGTATTAGAGTGGTTTCCCCTTTCCTTCTCCAACTCATTTTACAGATGAGGAAACCGAGGCAAAAAGGATTAAGTGACTTGCCCAGGGTTACACAGCTAGTAAGTATCAGAGATCATATTTGAACTCGGGTCTTCCTGACTCCAGACCCAGTGCTTTATCTACTGTGCCACCTTGCTGCCCTATTTATTACCTAATTTCTATTTAATTATTTCCTATTCTATATTTTATAGAATTAATTTTCTTAAAAATGAGGGAAAATAAAACATGGTCTAGATCTAGCTTTCTGGAATCATATCTATTGACTAAATAAGGCATATTTGGCTATATTAAAGTATACAAAAACAGCAATGGCAGCAATATTTTGGGTGTTTGGAGAAGGACTGTATGAACTAAAGGACTTTATGGAGTCTTAGTTTCATCCATAGCTTCCAGACACATTTGGGGAGCTTGGTCAAGTCCCAGTATTTCCTTGTGCCTGCTTAATACTAGTAGCTCTGTACTGATGACTCTCAGATCTATGAACTCAGGCTTGATTTCTCTTCTGAACTCCAGACCTACATCTGCATCTGCTTACTGGGCATCTCTGTCTGACATAGAGGTACCTTGATCTCAACATGACCAACCCTGAACCCCTAACTCCTCCCCACAATCCTCTGGTTCCTCTGATCTTCTCTGTTTTGGTTGATGGCACCAACATCTTCCGTCACCCAGGTTCAAACCTTAGAGTCATCTTTGACTCTTCCTTCTCCTTTATTCCCCATATACAATCATTTGCCAAGACCTGTGGATCCTATATTTAGGACATCTATCCCCTTCTCTCCTCTCATGCTGATACCTCTGGTTCAGGCTCTTATTACTGTTTTCCATGACTATTTTTCTCCTAACTGATCTATTCCTGACTCCATTCTCTCTCTCCCCAATCTCATCCTTCACTCAATTGCTAAAATAACGTTCAGAATATACTGATGTACTTCTTTACTCAAAAACCTTCATTAGCTCTGCATTGCTTCTGAGATAAAGTCATCAAGTCAACAAACATTTAGTTTTTTCTATGTGCCAGGCACTATGCTAAGAAAAACAAAAACAGTTCCTGTCCTCAAGGAGCTCACAATCTAATGGGGCAGAGGGGCAACTAGGGAGCACCGTGGATAGAGGGCCAGGCCTGGATTCTGGAGGAGCTGGCCTCATACTGTTCCTAGTTGTGTGACCCTGGGTGAGGTGTCTAACCCCAACTTACAATCTAACTGGGGAGACAACATGCAAACAAACAAGATATATAACAGGATAGTTTAGAGGTAACCTCAGAAGGAAGGCACTAACGTTAAGGTTGGGGCTAGGAAAAATAAAACAAATCAAAACTTCTAGCCCAAAATGGGATTTAAATTAAGACTCGAAGAAAGCCAGGAAGTGGAGATGAGAAAGAAGAGCATTCTGGTCATCCAGGCAGGCAGAGAAAAGTGTTTTGTGCAAGAAATGAGGCCAGGAAGAGGAATGTAAGAGGTTGGGGCTAAGGTATAAGAAAACTAAAGAGGGAGCCAAGCTATGAAGGATTTAAAAAACCAAACAGAGGATTTTATATTTGATCTTGAAGATGATAGAGTTTATTGAATAGCGGAGTGATGTGGTCAGATTTGGCCTTTAGAACCATCACTTTAATAGCTGAGTGGAAAATAAAATGCAAACGCCAGCCTTCCAGCCTTCTTGCATACCATTGTATCTACTCTCTCTATTCATAGACTCAGGAACTCTTCCTTCCAGGAATCTGCCTCTCAGAATCCTTATTTTCATTAAGGCTCAACTTAGCTACCACCTTCCTTTCTCTGCTCCCTTCTCACCCAAGTCCCCACCTTTCAACATATGAACCATCTGAGAGTGAGATCTTCCTTCTCAAATTCTCTTAGATTTTATCCTGATCTTTCTATTACATTTATTTTCTTTGGACTTTTTAAATTGTTTGTATGTTGCACCCTGAATTAGGAGGCACAGTGGGGAGAGATCTGAATGGGTAGTCAGAAAGACCCAAGTTTAAATCAAGCCTTAGACATTTAGGTGTGTGACTTGGACACATCCCTGAATCTCATCCTCCTTCATCTGTAAAATGGGGATAATAATATCCTCTACCTTATAAGATTATTGTGAGGCTAGAATGAGATAATACTTCTAAAGTGCTTTTCAAGCCTATAAATGCTCATTATCATTAATAATTATAATTATTAAGTAACAGTATATTATAATAAAACACATTATTATAATAATTAATGATATAATAATTATTATTCCTTCTTTGGGAGAAGATAAGTTTCTTTAGGACAAGAGTTATTTTGGTTTTGGCTTTGTATGGGGAAGACTAGCTAAGTGTTTGGGGTTGTTAATTTCAAATAAATGGGTTACTAATCTTTTCTGGAAATTCAATAATATTTAATAAATGATGCCCTCGGCATGCATATCCCAGGAAGAATATGCTTAGGAGATATTTTCTATAATACAACCAGATGATTTCTAAAAAAGAATCATTGGCTACGTGAATCAAACAAACAGGTCTGTTTAGGGATGAGTAAGTATTCAATACAATTCTCCTGGAACTATTTGGGGACTTCTAGAGAATGACTCTTGGTGCCACCTGATCTAACCTTCTTTGCCTACTGTGGACTATGATACAGCTCATAAGCATTCTTGTTTTTATCTTCCTATTTTCATGCTGAGAATAGACACAGACTTGATAAGGTCTACACCTATCAGAATGGAGAAGACAATAATAGAACCACCGTTGGGGACTAATAGACATTGGTCTTAGGAGTAGGCCCAGTGAGATCTGGATCAGGAAACCTGTAGCTGCAGACTCAGGGAATTTAGTCAGCTGTCATCACTTCTTAATTAAAAATAGCCCAGTGTCTCTTGCATTCCCTTATTCTGTGTTAGTTTACCTACAATCTCTCTTCTGCCTGCCTGAGCCCTTCCCACATTCCAGATCAATAGACAGGTATTCTCCCTTTACAAATGGTTGTCAGACTTTTTGCATGGATAAGCCATGTAGAATTTGATTCAGTTCAGTTTCACAGGTATTTCCTAAACACCTACTATGTGCAAGACACAGGTGGTAGATGTCAGGAGTCTAAAGACAAAATTGAATTTGTACCTGCCCTCAAGAAGCTTATTGTCTAATGGGAAGATTCCATGCATAAACAGAGAAGTAATTAGAAACTGTTAAGAGGGGGAGAGTACTAACTGCCAGAGGACTCTAGAAAGGTTTGTTGTTCTTGAACTAAGCCAGGAGAATGGAAGACAACATTGTTGAATTTGGGAAGAGCTCAAGAGCCAAACTGGTCAGAATGTGCAAAGTAAAGTAATATAAAATGTCTGGAAAGGCAGATGAAGAGCACATTGTGGAGGGCTTTACATGCCAGCCAGGCTTAGGAGTGTGTATTTTATTTATTTATTTTAAGAACAGATTTGAACCCAGGACTTCCAGTCTCTAAGCCTGACTCTCTATCCCCTGAGCCACCTAGCTGCCCCTGAATTTTTATTTTGTCTTAGACACCACAGATAATCACTGAAGGTTTTTGATCAAGGGAGTAACTTATATATTAAGAATATTTATTTGGATGCTTTGTGGAGGATTGACTAAAAAAGGGAAGAATAATCAAGAGGCTATTGCAGTAGTCCAGGTGAGAAATAATACACTCTTAAGAGCAGTGACTGAGTGAATGGAGAGAAGGGATAGATCTGAGAGGAGTGGCATTAGTTCAGTTCAATTCAGTTCAATTCACTTAAATAAATATGGCAAAATGCTATTTTAAAAATATTCAGTAAACATTTCCCCACTGGCTTTATGATTTTGCAAAAAAAAAAGTTGCATATCTTAACTCATTTGTTCCTCAAAACCGTTCTTTCAGAGAGTGGCTATTGTTATCATTCCCAGTTTTTAGATGAGAAAACGGAGACTGAGAAAAGTTTAGTGACTTGCCCAGAATAATTTAGCTTGCTAAGTATCTGAGGCAGAATTTAAAACCAGTTCTTCCCAATCACTAGTCCTAGCTCTCAACCCACTATATAATCTCCCTTGTATTCTTATTACTTACTCTCTTAAATTACCTCTTTACTTGTATAGCATAAATATTGACTGAAACTCTACTATAATGGTAGTGTTGGCAGGCAGGAATAATACCAGCAGGTCATAGACTCATTTGGTCTTTTGGTCTTAATAGAAATTTGTTGTGATTGTTGTCTTAGTTATTTGCATTGTTTCTGACTCTTTACAAGTCTCAAAATTCTAGATAAATAATTGTTATTATCATCATCAATAATTATAATAATTACCACAGTAGGTCATGATATAATATATTATTATATTAATAATGATATAATAATAATTCTTATTATTCTTTCTTCCGGGGAATGGCAGCTTCTTTAGGACAGGAATTATTTTTTTTGTCTTTGTATGGAGATGTGCCTAGAAAAGTGACTCTCCAACTCTTACCTTGCCTTTGGAGTTTTCTTTGAAAAGGTACTAGAAGAATATGCCCTTCCCTTCTTCAGCTCATTTTACAGGTGAGGATTCTGAGGCAAACAGGATTAAATGGTTTGCCCTGGGTCATTCTGAGACTAGATTTGAACTCCTGACTCCAGACCTAGTACTCCATCCACTGAGCCACCTAGCTTCCCCATGTTAAAATAGCTGATAATTGAACAATATTTTGAAGAACCTTAGAACAATCCATGTAATAGATAAAGAAATGAGGCTCAGAGAGCAATATGTCCACAATCACCTGGGTGATATAATAAGACTGTGCTTCAAAGGCATATCTTTAGACTCCAAGACCAAGGCTTTCTGGATCACATCTGGTTGCCTTCAATCACCTTACCTGGTGGTATGACTATGAAAGAGTTAAGTTTTAGGCACTAGGTATGGAGTTATTTAGGAGGATATGATTTGACCTACAATATATGCAATGGGACAGCTTGTTGGCATGGTAGATAGAATGCCAGGTACCTTCCTGAGTTCTAATCTGGCCTCAGACACTTCCTAGCTGTGAGATCCTGGACAAGTCACTTAATCCTATTTGCCTCAGTTTCCTTATCTGTAAAATGAGCTGGCAAAGGAAATGACAAACCACTCTATGATCTTCCCCAAGAAAACCCCAAATGGAGTCATGAAGAGTTGGACATGACTGAAAAAAGACTGAACACATACAAATACGCACATGCAGAGGATGTACTTGTACTCTGTTACTAGTTCAGTGGGAAGAGCATTAGACTAGGAATCAGGAGACTTGGTTTCTAGTTTTTGTTCCTTCATGAAGGATTGACATTCGCTTTTGAGTCCTGCTTTCCATATCTATAAACATGAGGGTTGACAGTCTACCAGGACATGTCTCGGGTTTCTCCCACCTCTGACATCTCTGGTTTCTGTTCCGACATGACTCTAAACCTCAGTCCGTAAAGGAATCCATGACTTCACTGGTGTGGGAGCTCTGTCTCCTCTGAGGGAGGGTAGAGCCCTGCCATGCCTTAGTAGACAGAGTCATCAAGGAGCTGCTGCAGCCAAAAAGCCATCATCACCTGGTAGGCAGCCTTCTGCTAATGGGCCTCTCTGAACTCATCTTGGCCAGTCCTTGGATACCAGACACTGGGCCAGTCCCTGAAGCCTACCCAGCCCTGGGAGGACCTGCCAGAGCATGAATTCTATGGACTCAGCCTACCCAGAATTACCTCTGGGCCTCAATGAGGAATCAAAAGAGGACTTCAGTAGAGGACATCAGGGTTTAAATAATTCAATTATTTTCATTGATAACTAAGTTATTAATTAATCGTTAATACAGTATTGGTTAATTATTTTAATTAATAACTTAATGTATGCCTTTTGTGTCTCATGGAGCATATAGCACAGACCTACTCTGCTCCGATGATGTGATCAATAAATTATATATATATATACATATATATATATTTATATTTATATATAAAAATCAATGGGTAAACACTATCAACCTTAGAATCAGCTAAGTAAAGACCACTGGAGGGTTTGGTGTTATGGATAGAGATTTGGACCTGGGCTCAGGAAAACATGAGTCCAAACCCAGCCTCAGATATGTACAAGCTGTATGACACTGGACAAGTCACTTAATCTTTGCTCCCCTCAGTTCTTTAGCTGTAAAGGGGGTAGAATAATGGAACCTACATTCCATGGTTATTGTGAGGATCAAATAAGATAATTTTAAAGGACTTAGAACAGTGCCTGGCACAATTGTAAGGGCTATGTAAATATTAGCTATTATTATTATTATTATTATCATCATCATCATCATCCCATAGCATTCATTAGGAACTTTTGTGGCCAAGATCTTTTTGTGGAATCATTGAGATAGACTTGATCCCTGCTCTCTAGTTGTTCAGTTGTTTTTCAATCATGTTCAACCTTTTAGGACCTCATTTGGTGTTTTCTTGCCAAAGATACTCTAGTGATTTGTTGTTTCCTTCTCCAGCTCATTTTAGAGATGAGGAAACTGAGGCAAACAGGAATAAGTGACTTGCCCAGGGTCACACAGCTATGATTGTCTGAAGCAAGATTTGAACTTGGGAAGATGAGTCTTTCTGACTCCAGGTACTGGACTCTATCCATTATGCAACCCAGCTACTCTGTTACTCCCTATTTACTTACAGTCTAAATCAAGATCATTAATCTAGAATCTATAGAAACCTTAGAGACCATCTAGTTCAACCTCCTAATTTTTTAAAAAACCCTTACCTTCTGTCTTAGAATCAAGAAAAAGAGTGGTAAGGCCTAGCCAATTAGGGTTAAGTGACTTGCCCAGGGTCACACAGCTTGGACATGTCTGAGGCCAGATTTGAACCTAGGACCTCCCATCTCTAGTCCTGGCTCTCAATCCACTGAGCCACCCAGCTGTCCTTTCAACCCTCCAATTTGATGGATAAAGACACCAGAAAAGTTAAGTGACTTCCTACAGATAGTAAGTGGCAGATCCAGAATTAGGATTTGGGGTCCATGACACCAAGTTGACCTCAAAGATAAAGACAGCAGAGAGATGCCCAAATATAAAAAGAATACACCAAATACAGATTTAAAACCTTGGACAAATACCTATGTAGAAAGGATGAATGGTTTAGATTCAGGATAAAGTTAAGTCCATTTTGGTGGGATTGGGATTAGGCGAATGGAGAAGGTGGAATTGTAATCTCAGAGTCAAATAGGCTTCTCTTAATAGTGAATTTTATTATTTCTGATTTTCTTATTCTTAAAAAAAAATTTGGTGGGCAAATGAATACTTTAATTTTTTTAAAGAAAAAACTTGGGAACGAGAAGAAAATGAATGGAGGCAAATGAATACTTTTACTAGAATTAAGAAAAAGACTGATGGAAAAGAGTAAAAGACAACTTCATGACTCTTAAATTACAATGTTTGTTCATTGCTTATAATCATCCTTGAATCTTCTTGAGTTTCTGGAATGAACTTGGTATATAGTATTTTCCCTTTGAATTCACTTGGATCTGATCTCTGGAGCTCTTCATTCACTCAGTTTATCTTAAAAAAACAACAACAACAAATAATTCAGAAAATAAGATCTTCAGGATGTATTCTTAGAGTTGAATGTGCTTTGAGGGAGCCAGGGTCTACCTCTCAAACCAAAATGCTACTGAGGGAAACAGGAACCAGATGTATTTTGTTTCTTTTGGTCATGTCTTTAGTGTGTGTCTAGCTCTACTATTTTTTTTTAAACATTATTTCTATCTTTGTAACAACTTTTAAGGAGAACCTCCTATCTAGGCCTGGTGTTCTATCTACTGTGCCACCTAGTTATCTCTAGCTATACTATTGATTCCTTAGTGACTCACGAAGAGTGGACATCAAAGTGAAAACATTAGAATTTGACCTCATTAATATCACTGAGATTTGGTAGGGTGAAACTCATGAGTAGACTATAGCTCTAGGTGGGTATGTTTGTTTAAAAGAAATGTGATAGATAAAAGGAATAAAGGAGAGAATGAGATAGCAGAGTATATTTAGAAAGTATGCTCATGTGGGGAAATACAGAGACTGAATGGAGTAAATATGGCATAGAGTGTCTGGTCAAAGCAACAGGGGAGAAACGCATCCAAGCTGGTAGCAGGGTCTTGTCCCAAGAATGGGAAACTCAAACTCCTTTCCGTCCAGAAGTAAGAAAAGAATTTTATTTGAAGAAGAAGTGGTTTTCGATGATATGATAGCCCAATAGATGGTGGAATAGTCTGGGGGCTAATCAGGTAGCCTTAGGGCTGAGGGACAAGCCCAGGGCTAGTGGGTTAAGCCTCTTTGGAGCTGATAGTCTGGAGGAGCAGCTCCACAGTAGGGCAGAAGCTTCCTCGGAGGAGTGAAGCTTCCTCTGTGGAGTGGCAGCTTCCACACCTATGGATAAGGGTTGGTATATTTATTGGGATCTGGTAGCTTAGCATCTCCCTTTCCAAATTCAGGTGGAATTATGTTATAGGGAATAAGGAGCATGTGCAAGATTAGAGGCCTCAGTGCATAGGTTCCATGTTTCTCCTTTGTCCACCTTGTCATCATTTGTCATGGAGAGAGATCTTGATGCCCTTCCAGAGCAGGAACATGGGGAGAGGATACGGTACATTGGAGGACCACTATTGGTAATTAGTTATTTCTAAGAACAGTATAAGCAATTAATAAAACAGAATGTGGGGCTAGGAGAGGTAGCTGAGTGGCTTAGTGGATAGATAGGCCTAGCAGTGAGAAGTCCTGGGTTCAAATCTGACCTCTGACACTTCCTAGCTGTGTGACTTAACCCCCATTGCCTATCCCTTAATGCTCTTCTGCCTTGGAACCAACACATAGTATTGATTCCAAGACAGAAGGTAAGGCTTAAAAACAAAAAACCAGAATGGGTACAAAGCTGATGTCTAACATAGAACATTACCAATGATACACAGAGTGAATAACTAAACAATCTGTAATTCATGTTTGATTAATGCTGAAACTGAAGGTGTTGCTGTTAATGTTTAACCAGTGCTAATTAGTGAGTAATGCAAGATTTCATAGTATGAGGGTCCTGTTCCTATTACTTCCCATTATTCCTCACTGCCAGCCCACATCAAAAGAAAGGAGAAATAGAAGGCTGGCACACAGACGTGGTAGAGTAGTGAAGAAGGATTTCAGTTATCTAGATATTTGCTGGGGCTCTGCTAAAAATTAAAAAAAAAACTCTTGAGTTAGTGGTTTTTTAATCTTTCAAAAGAGGGAGGAACCAATAAGGGGGAAATTCTATTCTGGATCTTATTGTTACTAGCAGGGAAGAACTACTTACTAGTTTGGAAACAATGGGAACTTTGGAGAGATGTGATCACTCTATCCTAGAGTTTATGACAGAGAAGTGAGCAAGCAATAAACATTTATTAAGCACTTATGATATACCAGACACCATGCTAAGTTCTGAGAGGCTGAAAAGCCAGGGTTGGCTGAAGGAGATGGGAGAACATAACTGAGTCAGAAGTGGAGCCTAATAAGGAATGAGAAAAATGGTTGTGTTGAGTGCTTTCCTTTGAGGGATCTTCTGAGAAGAACCAGTCAGAAGAAGGCTCCACAGAGACAGATTGTATTTCCAGTGTGTGAGAATGGACATGAAGAGGCTACTGATAATATACCTTAGATTTCCCTAGCCAGGGAAAGAATATTTCATATGGTTTGTTAAATTTGCAGATTGGCCAAAACTGAGAGGGACAGCTAGTACATTGTATGACAGAGTCAGAATCTAAATGGACCTTGACAAGACTAAAGCATATGGATGAATCTCATAAGATGAAATTTAATAGGTTTAAGTTTCTTGCCCTTGGCTTCAAAAAATTCAACTTCAAAAATATAAGGTGGAGCAGCCATGGGTAGATAATTGTTTCTTTCCTCCTTTCCCCTCCTTTTCACTTTCTCTCCTTCTCTTCTTGCTTTTCTGCCTCCTTTCTTCTCTCCATACTTCTCTCCCTCTCTTCTTCCCTTTCTCCCTTCCTTTTTCCTTTCCTCCCTTCATTTCCTTTCTCCTACCCTCTCTTCCACCTTCCCTTTCTCTTTTCTTTCCTCTCTTCCTTTTCTTTCCTCTTCCTTCTCTCTTTTCCTCCCTTCTTTCTTCTCTCCCTTCATCTCTTCTTTTTCCTGTTCTCTCATTCCTTTCTTCCCTCCTTTTGCCCCTTTTTTCTCCATCTCTTCTTTTATTTTTTGATTGTTTACATAAAATATTCTGCTATCTTCTTTCTATTTGTTTTGTGGTTGAATTTTAAATGTACCATTTGGGGAAAAACAGTTTTAAAAAAGATCTGGGAGTTTTAGCAGATTATTATCTCTATATGTCAGAAATATGATGTGGAAGTGTCACAAGACCCTGGGCAAGTTGCTTAACCCCATTTGCCTTAATTCCTTCATCTATAAAATGAGTTGGAGAAGGAAATGATAAACATTTCACTTTGCCAAGAAAATCCCAAATGGGTCACAAAGAGTCAGACACAACTGAGATGACTCAACAGCAAAAGTCACTGGACTTTGGCTTCTTTATATATCATTTGTAGTATTGTGTTCAATTTGGGGTACCATGATTTAAGAATGAGATTTCCAAGATATCTATCCAGGGAATAGCAACCAAGATAGTAAAGGGTATAACATCAACAACAAACATTTATAGAGTGCTAGAAGATTTCTAAAGTGCTCTATGAATACTATCTTGTTGGATCATCTTAAAAACTTTGTGGGGTAAGATGATTTGCTCAGGGTCACTCGACAAATAAATGCCTAGAACAAGATTTGAACTTGGCTTTTTTTATTCAAAGATATTTTATTTTCCCAATTAAATACTAATTTTCAACATGTTTTCCAAAATTTTAGGATCTTTGGATCATCTTCGTCCCTCCCTTTCCTCTTGCCACTTGGAGATGGTAACCAATTTGATTTTGGGTCATACATATATTATCATGCAAAACACACTTCTTTATTGGTCATTGTTGGAAGAGTGTGCTCATATAAAACCAAAACTCCAAAATAAAACCATAAATGCACTAATGTGATAGGTAGTATGCTTTGATCTATAGCCATCTGACTGACAACAATACTTTCTCTGGAAGTGGTTGGCATTCCTTGTCATAAGTCCTTCAGATATGTCCTAGATTATTGCATTGCTGAAAGTAGCCAAGTTTTCACAGTTGATCATTGTATAATATTGCTGTTACGGTGTGCAGTGTTCTCCTGGTTCTGCTTATTTCACTCTGCATAAATTCATGTAGATCTTTCCAACTTTTTCTGAAATCATCTTGCTTAGCATTTCTTATAGCACAATAGTATTCCATCACCAACATATACCACAATTTGTTCAGCCATTTTCCAATTAATGGAGATCCCCTTAATTTCCAATTTTTTGCTACCACAAAAAGAGCTTCTATAAATATTTTTGTACAAGTAGGTCCTTTCCCATTTTTTATTATCTCTTTGGGATACAGACTTAGTAGTGGTATTACTGGATCAAAGTGTATTCTCAATTTTATTGCCTCTTGGGCATTTGAACTCTAGTCTTTCTGATTCCAGGGCCAGTACTCTTGCCAGTACTCTATGCCACCTAGTTGCCTTTGATTTGAGAAATACCAAAGTCCAATACCAGGAAATATGGAGCTCGCAAGACCATAAAGCAAACTGACTTTATTGAGTGAGTAGAGGAGGGGGCAATAGCCACAAAATGAAGTCAATTGGGGCCCCAGGGGGAATGGGTCCCCTCTTCTAAACCAATAAAGCCTGGGTGAGATTTTATAGAATTCTTATCTATGAATAGAAGGACCAGGCATCTGGGGCAGGTGTGAGAAGCCTGGACCTGGAGACTGGTGCAGTTTCATGTGTGTGGAGAGAGGAAAGGCTCCTGGGTAATTGGAGGCTAATCAGTATTACAGCTCCCCACTGCCAGAAAAAGGGACTTTAGATTGTTACTTCTGGTTTTACTCTGATATAATCACTGGTAAGTCTGAGGCTTTTTCATTTAGCAGGTTGGGGAGGCTACTGTGTTCATTGTTGTTTGTTCCTCTTCAGAGGACCAGTGACATCACAGAGTAATGTTTAGACTTGTGCTTGAATTGGATTTAAATGTACAGGCCCCAAGATGGCAGAACCAAGAGAAATGGGTAGAAGTTAAAAAGAGGCCTATTTAGACTTGACATGAAAAAGTTCCTGTTAATTAAAGCTGTCTAAAAGTAGAATGGGCTATCTTAAAAAGTGGTGGATACTTCTTCCTTGGAGGTCTTCATGGAGAGGCTGGATGATCATGTGTTATAATGAAGACTCATTTCGTATATGGATTGAACCAGACAGCTATTGAAAGCCCTTCTAATTCTTAAATTCTGCCATTTTGTCAATTCTCATCTTTTAAACATAGGCTCAATTCAACTTTGATAAGAGATAGAAAATTGATCAAGTCCAAAAATATTTTTTCTGCCCACTTTGCTTGGAGAGGTTGGAGAACAAAAGCAGTCATTGCCTTTCCCATTCTGTGGTAATTTTAATATGTGATTATGGAAAAGGGCTATGTCTATATATATGCACATATCTTTTTTTTTTTTTGTCAGGGTTCAAGGAAGCAATCTTTTTTTTTTTTTTTAAACTCTTACCTTCTGTCTTAGAGTCACTACTGTGTATTGGCTCCAAGGCAGAAGAGTGGTAAGGGTAGGCAATGGGGGTCAAGTGACTTGCCCAGGGTCACACAGCTGGGAAGTGTCTGAGGCCAGATTTGAAAATGAAGCAATCTTAATGGAGAGTTATTGGATTTCTTGACAAATCAGTGTTTGAAATATTGCATTGTGAAGGTGGTACCTTCTCTAATCGCCTGCTCTGATCTCAATGTCATTCATCTGAAGAGGCATTTCCATAGTTACAAATAGAAAAACTGGCAGATTTGGAATCAGAGGACTTAGATTTGGGCCTTAACTATTATATCTGTTGGTAATTTTATCCCAAGTGCCTTTCCTTCTCTCGGACTCAGTTTTCTCCAATAAAGATGAGAGGGTTTGATTAGATGAGCGATTGTGGTGTCTTCAAGGTCTAAATTCAATGATCTCCTTGAGGCATCTGTTCTCCTTAATCGCCTCTACTTTCTCTCTCTCTCTCTCAACTTTGGATGATGGAACATTAACAAACTTTGGCCAGTTCCCAATTCTCCTTCACAGCACAGTGCCAGGGTTCAAAAGTCAGAGAGCTAAAGCTGAAGATGCTCCTGTCACATGCCAAACACCTAAAGTGGCCAAAATAAACTCTGCCCAATATTGTTGGCTGCCTCTCCGTGTTTTTATTTTATCACTGCTCCCTGACATTCCAGCAAGGCTTCACAATGTTCAAAGCCCTTTCCTAGACATTATCTCTTCTAATCTTCAAAACAATTCTCTGAGGGAGGGACTGAAAATAATTGTTATTGCCTTTTTATACATAAGCAAACCGAGCCTCAGAGAGGTTAAAAGTGATTGCATAAAGCTGTATAACTCTTAAGTGATGGAACAGCTGGGAAGAAAAGCAGTTTTTCTGACTTCAAGTCTAATAACTTTCCACTATAGCCTGCCATGACTTTGTCAATCTTTCCCCAGCATTTGGAAAAAAAAATCTTTAATCACAGAATCCAAAATCTCAGCTTGGCTTCTGTCCTCATCCACAAACCCTCCAGGCCCTTCACCTTTACACCAGTGGAGACATTTTCAGATTGTGCAAAACTTTTTTGCTCCTTCAAACTAATTAAGCTCTGATGACATCAGCTTTATTTGCAATGCACCTGATTAAGGCCATGATACTAATTAAACTCTTGAATGATTAGAAATGCAAATTAGCAGTGTAACAAATCCCATCCTTACAGCAGCCTTGGGTTCAACCAAAGGCCTGTGTCTGCTAGCTCTGGGACAGTAGAGGGTCTAGGCAAAAGTGTCTCAGGAGGAAGGACGTTCTGCATTTCCACCTGCATCTTGGGTAGAAATAATATTGCCTATTAGGGGCCAAGTCTTACCTGCTTAACATTGATGGTGACTTTGTGCAAAAAAAACATTTTTCTCAAACATCTGCCACTTTCTGCATATGACAACTGAGCCAAGGTTATGAGACTTGAGGGGATAAAGGCAACTTCATTCACATCACATGGCAAGAGCCTGAGCATTAGTCACTGCTGGGGAAAAATGGGGATGCCTGCTTCATTATTGCCTGGTTCTGACCCATTTAGGTGATTAAGACATTTTACACTCCAGCACTGTCTAGGAAAAGACTCAGAAAGAGTGGTTTGAATGGAGAAACCAGGCGTATGGGCAGATCACTGTCTCTTAGCACCATGCTCTGTTCATAATATGTGTTTAGTAAATACTTGATGAATCATAGAAACACATTAATTGAGAGTTGAAAGGGACCTTTAGCTCCAAGGGAAAAGAACTGCTACATTTTCCTATGAGCTACCTTTTTCTTTTGTGAGTACTCATGCTCCCCTTTCATCTCCCTCTTGTTTTATTTTCCTCGATTAGAATGTAAGCTCTGTGAAGATACCTTGTTTGTTTTTGTTTCCCCAGTGTCCAGCATAGTGCCTTGGATATAGAAAGAACTTAATAAATGCTCTATCATAGATTCAGATGTCTTTATCTATCTACCTCTCACCTTTCTACTATCTATCTATCTATCTATCTATCTATCTATCTATCTATCTATCTATCTATCTATCTTTCCATCCATCTACCTATCTACCTATATCTATATCTACCTATCATTTTTCTTTCTATATTGATCACCTATCTATCTACTTGTCATCTTTCTATATTTATCTACCTATGATTTTCTTTCTATCATCTATATCCATCATCTTTCTATATCTACCTACCAATTATCTTTCTGTATCTATTTACCTACTTATCATTTTTCTTTCCATTTCTCTCTCTTCCTATTGTCTTTCTTTTTCTATTTGTCTTCATCTATAATTTATTATCTATCTCTATCACCTTTCAATTTTATCTGTCTATTCATCTACTTCAATTCCCACCTACTTGAACCCATATCCAAAAAAGAAGTCCCACTACCAATACCTAGCTTTTGCTTGAGGACTTCCAATGAGGATGAAGCCATTGTCTATTGCAGCAATCTATCCCACTTTTTGAATAGCTCTAATTGTTAGGAAGATATTCCTGATATTAGGCCTAAATTTGATTGTTTGCTATTCTGTCTTGCTTTCCTAGTTCAGCTAAGCAGAACCAAGTAGAAAAAAAAATCAAACCATTTTTCCATAGGATGACTTTTCAAGTTCTTGGAGACAGGTAGCATCCTCATTGAGTTGTTTTTTTCTCCAGGTTAAGTATCCGCAGTTCCTTCAATGGATTCTTTTATTTTTTTTAACCCTCACCTTCTATCTTGGAATCAGTACTATGTACTGGTTCTAAGACTGAAGAGCAGTAAGGAATAGGCCATGGGGGTGAAGTGACTTGCCAAGGTCACACAGTTAGGAAGTGTCTGATGTCAGATTTAAACTCAGGACCTCCCATATCTAGGCTTGGCTCTCCATCCACTGAGCCATCTTTTTTGCCCCACTTCAATGGATTCTTATACAACATGGATTCAAGGCTCTTCAAGTGAATTTAGTTGAACAAAAGCTCAGGTTTTTTTTTTTTTTTTTTTTTTTTTTTTTGCATTTACAAAATGATGGGATTCTACCAGTAAAGAATTTGAGTTAAAAGGAAGGTCATTCAATCTTCTGAAATATACATGAGAAATAAAGACCTCAACCATTGGGTTTTACTATCATTTAAAAGGAGAGAAAACTACTTAATTTTCAGAGGGCATATTTTCAAGGAGTCTTAGAGTTAGACAGGACCTCAGGGATTGTCTTGTCCAAGCAATACCTAACAAATAATCTCTGAGTTCCACCCTTCTTATTCTTTGAGGGACTTCTAGTGCAGCTCATTTCCTAATGTGTCTTTCAGCTCTGTAATTTCAAGAAGAGTGGTGATGCTGAAAAGTAACAGAAGTTGGAATGAGAGGGGATGTGTTAAAACATTTAGAGAGATAGGCCAAGTTTAGATTCAATAAGCTGATTATAATCTAAAGAGAGGGAATGTGGCCCAAGGGTCAGAGGTTTTACTGAAACTGTAGGAGCTACTTTACTTGGATGGCATGTGTAGCGTCTGGATTATGGAAGGTAGGGAGAGAGTCAGAGAATTAGAAAATGAAAGTTTCTTCCGACATTGGTCCCTAGCAGTGCTGCCCATATATCTATTTCATTACTACCTTATGACTTTGTCAGGAGTGCATGAGGTATCAGGGAGTGGTCAGTTACCATCCCTAAGTCTTCTTTTGGGGGTGGGGATGCAATAGAATAGTTCTGGCATTTTTCCATAGCACAGACATTTGGTGCTAATTTATGCACATTGGAAAATTTTTTTTTGCCAGGGCTCAGATGGGGACCTCCTAGTGGGTGTGCTATCCATGACGAAATCAAGAAAGCAACTGTGGCTCAAGAATATGATCCTTCTGAGGTTGGAACCAGAGGCTTGTGTGAGGCACAGACTTGGCTTGTAATTTCAAACTCATCTGTTCACAGAATCCCTGCTGGGGCTCAGGAAGTGTGATGAGCAAAGAGACCACTTTTCCCATGAAAACTGTTGGGTTCATTTTCCACCAGGCTACCCAGTTTTACATTCCAGGCATGCAGGAATATCCTCCCCCCAATGGTAATTGGTAGTGTTATACTCCTCTCCCCAAGCTCTGTAACCATCTGTACTAGATGAGAATTGGGAAGATTAAAAATAGAAGCACTTTCAATTGGAGAGCAAATACTCTCAAGAGGCCAATTTAAGGCAGGTTTGTGGTAAAGAGGATCATTCTGAGAAGGTCCACAGAATAATCTATAAATTAACATTTAATAGGCAATGTTTTACATCACATCATTTTGGGAGGGGAGAATCATGGAATCTGGGATCATGTAGTCATAGTCTGGTAAATGGAAATGACTCCTGAAAAAGGTTCAATTAAACAGCCTCCTGCTTCCTAGAAAGGTTTGCAAAGTCAATCCTCCCCTACTCCCCCCGAAATTGTATCTCTCTTCTTGTTAAGAGTCCACTGGGAAACAAAAATATTCTATGGTTTCCATTGGTAAATATGGCTCAGATTATGGAATTAGATGTGATTAATGAATATAGATTCTTATTCTTGCCTATCTATTGTGGTAACCTCCTAACAAGTCTTCCTGCTTTCATTTGCAGTGTCCTCAAATCTGTCCTTCATGCCACTCTTAAACTGATCTTCCTTAATCATAGGCTTAGTCATGTTATTCCTCTTCTCAAAAATCTTCAGTAGCTCCCTTTTGTCTCCTAAACAGAACTCAAACTTCTTGGTTTGGCATTTAAGACCTGCCACAATCTGATCATGCCTCTTCCAACTTTGATCTCACAGTACTCACCTCTAGTCATCCTACACTTCAGTTAAAGTGGGCCACTCTCTGTCTCTTGATCTCACCCAGAGCTTTCCTCCCTTCATGAATTTCTTATACATTTTTCTATACCTAGGATGTTCTCTCTCTCTCCTTTGCCTGCTCACCTCCTAGCCATCCTTTTATGCCTGGAAACACTTCCAAGAACAACTAAGAAAGCTGGAAAGTATCAGAATGGATTTAAGTAGAAACTTCTTAGTTATTAGAGCTAAAAGCGTAATGACCAATTTCAAAGGTTGATGGGTTTTCCCTCATTGAAGGTCTACAATATGGTTAAATCTTTGGTGAAGTTTTTTCCAACTCTGAGATTCTATGAGGCCTTTCTTGATCTCTCTAACCCCCTAGTTGGTAACAACTTTCCTCTTTGCAGAGCAATAATGAACAATTTTGGCATCTGGACCAAAAAGCATTAATCATTCTCTGTGATAGGCAGCATCAAATGTCGCTTCAAATCAATAGAAGGTGAGGTTAGAGGAGTTTTCAGATGGTAGCTCCATGGGGATAGACTTTAGGATTCTTTTTTTAAACCTTTAACTTCCATCTTAGTAACAACTCTAAGACAGAAGGCTGTGGGCTAGACAAAAGGAGTTAAATGCCATGGAACACACAGCTAGGAAGTGTTTGAGTCTAGAATTGAACTCAGATCCTCATGACTACAGACCTGGCTTTCTTTCCACTAAGCCACTTTGCTGCCCCTCCAGCACTTAGATTATAGTCAGGGGAGAAGAAAGCAAGAGCAAGGTAGAGTGAGTAATAATTCACTTGGTTTACATTTTTCATTCTGTAATTATTAGCATTCTGGGACAAAATCCGCCCCCCCTCCAATTTCAAAAAAGAACCCATCTCTAGGTATGTCTCTATCCATCATTTCTCACAAAACACTTTGTTTTGCACCTCTCTAAAGTAATGTCATGTAAATTGTCTGTGCCATTTTCCAGCTTGAATACAAGTTCCCTTAGGGTAAGGACACATTTACATCTCAGATGCTGTTCTGCAAAATTGTTGCTGTTCAGTCATTTCAGTCATGTCTGACTCTTCGTGACCCTATTTGGGGTTTTCTTGGCAAAGATACTGGAATGGTGAGCCATTTCCTTCATCCGTGAGCATTCACTGAGCACCCTTCTGTGGAGTCATTTAGGCAGACTTGGTCCTTGCTCTCTAGTTATCATTCAGGCCTGCCCAACTCTTTGTGACTCAGTTTGGAGTTTTCTTGGCAGAGATACTGGAGTGGTTTGCCCATTTCCTTCTCCAGCTCACTTTATAGATGAGGAACTGAGGCAAACAAGATTAAGTGACTTGCCCAGGGTCACACAGCTAGTAAGCATCTGAGGCTGATTTGAACTCTGGAAGTTGAAGCTTCCTGACTCCAGGTTCAGCATTCTATCCACTGTGCCACCATGATGCCAAATTTTAGATACTTAATTGTTGAAGGAGAAATCACTAACTAGGGAATATCTACCACCTTTGCACCTTGGAAAACTAGGAGGGAATTTAAGTTCAATGGGGAGGAACTGTCACAAGAATACTAGGGTATAATGTTTTCATCCTTTTTAAAGTTGAAGTTGGCCAATGAACAATATGGAAATATGTTTGGCATGATAATACATGTCCAATACAGATCAAATTGCTTACCATCCTCAGGAGGGGGGAGAGAAAGGAGGAAGGAAGACAATTTCAGAAAATACACATGGAAAATTATTACATGTAATTGGGAAAATAAAATAAAATGATAAAAAATAAAGTTGAAGTTGTTAGGATATTGATGTAAACAAAACAAAACAAACCACTGTCTGCCAGACACACGGTAGGTCTCCATAAATATCTGCTGCATTTGCCAGACTTTTAATAAGAAGGTATATTGTCTCGCTGGCCCTATTGAAATAGCTAATGGGAATAAATTTTGTTTCCAGCAGGCCCGCATTACACCAGACAGATATTCCAAGTTTCTTCCAGGAGAGAAGGGGTTGAAAGCCGGAGCCAAAGTGAAATGAACACAGGTAAATGTCACCACATCCCCACTCACCACACTGAAATTAAATATGGATTTAGCAGATTGCAAAGCGAAGTAGTCAAGGCAATTAAATAACATTTAAATGAAAAGTAAATCATATCTCTCCTATTTTAAAATGACTTAACAAATGTGAATACACTAAATTAAATACTTAACTCTTTCTATTGAATAAATACACAGCAGAAGAGGGAAGGAGCACGAGTGACATCTTATTAAATGCTTAGCAGCAGTGTTCTAGCACGGGGGTCCAGCAACCTTTTCTGGTTCTATTTTATTTAATCCAATAAACATTTGTTGAACCCCAACTAAGTGCAGGGCACAATGAAAGGGGCCCCGAGGGTTTAAATAGGACACAGTTCCTGTCCTTGTGGAGCTTACAATCTAAAAGAGAAATGGCAAAAATATCAAGAGTCATAATAGAAAAGGTCAAGGATCTCTGCCAAGTCTGTCTCAAAGGTGGTCATTCCTTTTCTTCTGGCCTTTTTCATGGGAGAAGGAAAGAGAGAAAGATAGAAGGGAGCCTAAATTGTTACATAGCAAGAAATAGAAATGATTTGATATAAAGGAAAGAATTTGCAGTTCTTTGGGTAGGTTATGGGTCTCATTTTCCTCATCTGAAAAATGATGGATTAGACTAGAGAACTTGTAATTAATAATAATGGTGACGATGATAATGATAATGATAAGAGCTACCATTTATATAGAACTTTGAGGTTTTTCAAAGGGTTTTACAAATATCTTATTTCATAAAAGCTAATTCTACATTTTCAAACAATGGGATTTGGCATATGGTAGTACCATACAGAGATCATGAAGTCTGAAGAAGGATGAGATTTGGTGGGCATAGCCCATTTCAGACATGTTGATTTTGGGGACATCCAGGGGAGATATAGACAGATACAGGTCTAAAGATAGGTCAGTGCTGGAAGTCAAGAGCTGAGAAGGAAGATGATGGGCCAATGAAGGGGCCATGATGGAGTATTATAAAAGGTAGGAAAAATAGAAGAGCTTGTTGTTTTGGAAGCCTAGGGAGGAGAGAAGGTCCAAAAGAATGGGGTGGTTAATAATGATAAATATTATAGCAGCAAAGAAGAGAAAGACTAAAGTTCCTTGAATTTGGTTATTAGGAAGTCCCCAAAGTATTATATGATTTAGAACTTGAAAGCACCTTGGAGCTCATCCAATTTAAGCCTCAGATTTTACAGATGATACACAATCGCCCAGAGAGGTTAAGTGAACATTCCTAAATTTACACAGGAGAGAGAGACAGACAGACACACAGAGAGAGAAATATATATATGGAGAGAGAGAGACAGAGACAGAGAGACACAGAGAGAGAAAGAGACAGAGAGAGACAGAGACAGAAAGAGACAGAGAGAGAAAGAGAAAAAGAGAGACAGAGACAGAGAGAGGGGAGGGAGGGGAAGAGAGGAAGAATGAGGGGGATGGGGAGAGGGAGAGAAGGAGATTGTAGTAAAATGGGAAAATATTAAAATCAGAATACAAGGAGTTGTGGAAAGAATGCATAGGAGGAAATGGGTATGTGGAATAAAAACTATATGAAATAGACTGAGTATACATGATGAAATTGTGCTTCATTTTCACCTTTACTCATCAGTGGACATTTTGAAAATGTGTTATGATTTGGAAACTGAGACATACAACAGTTACGTCCATTATGGAAATATTAGAATACCCCATTGAATAACTGCAAGATTTCTCTAAGAAGATATATACTTAGGTAAAGGATAGGAAGAGCATTTAATAAATATTTAACTTCTCTTCCAATTATGCTTTTCAACTTTGCTTTCATTGTTCAACCCCTTATGATGTCCAATAACATGCCCATTCTCTCCTTTTTTGTTTTTCTTGGCTGGGGGACTTTGTGGACTTTGGAATAGTAGTCCCCTTGCAGAGGCATTAGGTTCTTTAGCAGGGTTACTGATATACTTTCCATTGTGAGTTTGTGAGTTTGTTCATATTGGCTGATAATTTTATAAGGAATAATACTGCCCACAAAGTATTCTGGGTTTATTAGCCCATTTAGAAAATTTAGAACAAGGTAAGATTTTTTTGTGGCATAGTGGGAAAAGCTGGGTTCTAGTCTTAGCACTATTACAAAGTCTTGATGACTTTGTACAAGACACTTAGCCCTTTTGAGGCTTCCTTTCCTCATCTGTTAAATGTGTTCATATGTTGGCAGATAGTGGGGAGCTATATACTAGATTATCTCTAAGTTCTTGCTCCAAATCTATAAATCTTTATTCTATATGTTTTCCATAGCAAGGGGCTGCACCCATAACTCAAAGGTTTCACAGGTGTGTGCTTATGGGTACATATGTATGTATGTGTGTGTATTTATATGACATTGGTCACAGAATAGAGTGAGTTATTCCTAGAACACAATGTCTATTTCCACCTCCAAATCTTGGCTCATTTTGTTCTATACATTTTGCACACTATCTTTTTCTTCTTCTCAGAAAAAGGTCTATCTATCCAACAAAATTGAACTTAAATTCTACAAAATCCTTAATTGAAGTCTTTCTTGAATCAGTTTCTCAGAGAACTTGGTTCTTACTTTTTCCATGGCAACTGACACAATATCACCTTATATTTTGTTTATTTATATACATGACACTTCAATAGGACATCCCAGGCAAGTTAGTTAACCTCTTTGAACCTCAGTTTCCTTGTATTTAAAATAGGGCCATCATAAAGCTGTTGTAAGAAAGGTATACTATAAACTTTGAAAGTGCTATAGAAATCAGTCTTATTTCTGTCTTATTTCTTCTACTAGATAATAAGTTCTTGGAGGGTAGGGGCCATATCTTATATTCCCTTTACTGTCTAGTAGAGTGATATAGTCTCCAGTAATGATAATTGAGTGAATGAATGAATGTATCAACCAATCAATTTTCCTCCCAAATACATGGGGTTCAATAACAACATTTTGGAAGATTAGAGAAGGAAATAACACAATGATCATTGTATTATTCCTCCATAAGTTCTCTGGAAGTGACCTTGCTATATGAAGAAGTATGGTTATAGTGGGAAGAGCATTCAACTTGAGGCAGAGGAATAACTAGACGTTTTTTCATCTGAATTAAAAACAGTTGTATGAGGATAGTAGAAGGCCCACTTGCAATTCAGAGAATAGTTTGATGACTAGTGTAGTCACATTAAGAGAAGGGAGGGTCTCTAGAGCTCTCTATTTAAGAGCTTTTCATGCTATTTAGCTTTAACTTTATGAGTATTTGGTATAGCATCAAACTATTAAAAATGTTCTTAAGTTTTTGTGGACCAATGTTATGTCTGAGTGTTTGGGGACCATATTATTGTGAGAAATAATAATCCCTCAGTTTTGTGATTGATTGATTATTGTTGGATTTGCAAGAATATCTGAGATCTTTCATTTATAGTGTAGGAACTTGTTATCTATTAGTTTATGAAAATTAGTGAGCTTTCTGTGCATAATTCTAGCCATCAAATTGTGTACTGCTAGATTTTCAGGAAGTATCAAATGTTCCCAGTCTGTAGTGATGTCATTACACAGCTATACATAATCTGCTTTAATCAATAAGTCTCTGTTCCTTAAAGATGACCAACATGCAATTTCAACCATGTCCCAATGCTAAATTGCAATCATGAACCCCTCCATTTCTAAAAACAAGCTCACATGATCCAGACATTTGTTCAATATTTCCTTGTCAACGTGTTGAGTTCATGTGGATGTTACCCATGGAGGGCCTTTTGATTCCATTCTTGGATTTTAGCCATTTCATAGGCTACATCTGGAGGTAAACCACCTATTATTATTGTAATTATCATCATAATTGACTAGGCTTGGTGGTAGAAGGATGAGAAGAGCTGTTGTAAATTGTGGGCTAGTGGAAAGTTTGGTAAATGTCTCTTTGGGGGGGAACTATTTCCATAGTTAGTTTATGTGATTTGGCTTATTTCCTGACACCACATAGTCATTGGCAAAAGAAGCTCTTCTGATTTTTGGCTCTGTGCTCTTTCCCTACAGACCACATATTTCCTCTCTTGTTCAAAGAGAACCCCTTTAATGACCTCCAATGGGGGCCCGTAAGTCAAATATATCCTTTCTCTATTATGATGACAGCCAAACTGAATGTAGGGTGATAGTGAGTTTGTGGTTTGGGGTCAGTAGCCTCACCATAACAGGCCTGGCAAATTCTCATTATGCCAGGCCACTAGGCAGAATTTCCAGGGACTCAGGCCACGGAATTTTGCTCCCTGTCCAAAAAATGCAGGTTTCTCCAACATGTCTGCCCTAGTAACAGTTCCATTTTCTTTTTTCTGTAAAGGAGAGATCTAAACATCTATGGTTGAGACATATTGTGGTAGAAAGGTATAGATTATATGATGGGCTCAGGTCTGAAATGCCATGCTCCAGGGGTGAACAAACTACTATTTCTGAATGACCGAGAGCACATTCTACAGTTGCAATTTTTCAAACAATATGCAGCTCTGCTAGATTAAAATGGGACACTAAGAAATGATTTATGTGACATCAGTGTTGGTTCTTGGTGATAGCTCCTCACAAGAGAAATATCATGAAATAAATCCAAGGTAGCAAAATAAGTAAATATCTTTCAATTTTCTCAAACCCAGAAGACTCTCTTGATTAGCAAAACTGCATCTTTCTCTATTTAGGTCTTAGGAAGCCATACTCTTAGAATGAAGAGATTGTTTCCTATATCTTAAAGTAATTATTCAAATTCTGATATTTTCTAAATACTATTTGTCTCACATTTATTTTTATTTATCCCCTTAAGGGTCAGAATCTGAGCTTTAGTCTAATTATGGATTATCCCCAATTAAGGGACATGGGAAGGGGGCAGCAGAGTGGCTCAGCGAATTGGGATCTAGGGCTAGAGATGGGAAGTCTGGGGTTCAAATCTGGCCTTAGATTCTTCTTAGCTGTGTGATCCTGGGCAAGTCACTTAATCCCCATTGCCTAGCCCTTACCACTCTTCTGCCTTGGAGCCAATACATAGTATTGATTCTAAGATGGAAGGTAAGGGTTAAAAAAAAAAGAATATAGAAAGGGGAGAGGAAACACTTGGCTTCTCAGTTGTATGATTTTACTGTGTGTTTCCTCCTTTCCTCCAGCTCCAGAGAGTGAGTTGTTGCATCTTATGGGGTGGCTCAGATGCTGCCTTGCCTAACTGCAGGGCCAGGGACTGGTTGACTTTTATTAGTCTCTTGAAGTCCTATACATTATTCAATTTAGGTTGTAAGTGGAAGTTGTTAACCACTGTCTTTCCCAAGCTTATCAGGCCTCTGTGAGTCAATACTTTGTAGAACAATATAGATTGAATTTTCTTTTCTTCATTTTACTTTCAGTTTAGAGTATCATATTCTTCAAGTTTGAGAATGTTTCTCCTTGTTCTGGAATTAAATTTTTTTAAAGTTTCTTTCTTCATAGCTCACTAGTCTTCTTGATTCTGGTGATTCCAATCCTTTACTTATTCATACGTCTAGGGAACTTGTTTCCTCCTGGGACTCCAGATTGGCTATGATTTGTTCTCCTTTCAGAAACAGAATCACCAAATCACTAAATCTCAGAATTGGAAGAGTGCTCACAGGGGGCAGCTAGAGATCTTGCATAAATTCTGCATTACACTAGGTGGCTCAGTGGATTGAGAGTCAGGCCTAGAGATGGGAGGTCCTAGGTTCAAATCTGGACTCAGACACTTCCCAGCTGTGTGACCCTGGGCAAGTCACTTAACCCCCATTGCCTAGCCCTTACCACTCTTCCACCTATGAGCCAATATACAATATTGACTCCAAGATAGAAGGTAGGGGTTTAAAAAAAAAGAGTGCTCAGAAACTATATAATCTAATCAATTTTTGAACAGAAATTTCTTTTATCAGTCAGGTCATCAATAAACATTAAATACCTACTGTGTCCCATTCAGTGTGCTAAGTACTGGACACTCAACACATAGTCATTCAGCCTTTGTTTGAAGAGGCAAACCATTCCAGTATCTTTGTCTAGAAAATTCTAAATGGGGTTACAAAGAAATACAGAAATAATTTCCATAAATTCTTTAGCTGCTGTTTCAAAGTGAATATTGTGTTGGGGGTCAGAGTCAAGATGGCAGCTTAGTAGCAGCAAAAGCAGAAACCACTCTGACTAACTTTGCGAACTGATCTGTATAAGGAGCCTCAAAACCATGGGAGTCAAAACAAGATGAGCGAGGGGGCTCTCCCACTGAATCCAAGTTGAAAGGTAGGCAGAGAGAGAGAGAGAGAGAGAGAGAGAGAGAGAGAGAGAGAGAGAGAGAGAGAGAGAGAGAGAGAGAGTTGACTTTCATGGGATGAGGGGGATCTGGAAGCAAAGTGAATATTATGTTGGGAGCTAAATGCTAAATTCTGACACTGCTAAATAAAAAAAAATTTCTTTAAAAACTACAAAATTAACATATTCCATCACACTCAACCAATACTTTAAAAAAAGTTTTCCATAGAATTTCTTTATGAAGTTGGTTTTTCAAACAAAGCGGTAATAATTAAGAGGTATTCTTTAATAAATTAAAAAAAAGTTAGAGGAAGAGTTGGACATGATTGAAATTATCCAACAATAACAACAAAACACATGAAGGAGATTATGTTGTCTCCTAAAGCTGCCCAGAAATATTGAACGTATATCAAATCTAACTTTTCCTTTTTTGCAAAAAAAATTTTTTTGTGGGGGGGCGATCCTTTCATCAATGTGGGGAACTCCCAGTGTAATAACCTCCTTCACTAATGCCAACTGGGAATTCCACTGTAATTTATAGTCTTAGAGAGCTAAATGGGATGCTGAGTTAACGCTATTTTTATTGTTGCTATTGGTCCTAAGTTTTTGGAAAGCACCAGTAACCTCATGGACTCATATCTGCTGAGTTAAGTGACTTGTTCAGTGGTCACATAGCATCAGGCAGGACTTGGACCTGGGTCTTCCTATTTCTTCTTCCATTCTGCCTCCTTCATTTGACTTTGTACAACAGGCCTTTCCAGAGTCATTAGGTCCAGGCAGGGACTTGGTGTCCACTGCTGCCCTTGGCCTCAGAATCAAGAATGGAGGAAACTTGGAATGGAGGAAACAAATCTGCTCCCTGCCCTGAGGACACAGAGAAGGTTGGATTCTGCTCTCTGGTGCCACCTGCTGGAATCATCTCTAGTCACTATGTAGACATTCTCTGAGACCATTTTTTTTTTTTTCTTTGCCTGCCACCCAGAACCTTGAAACCAAGCACAGATGCTGTGGAGGCTGCCAGATTTCTGTCCCAGCCTTATCTGTTCTTCCTCCACTGGCTTTCTAGACCAGAAGACCAGATGTCTCTGAATGCCTTGCCTGAAGTCCCACGGACTATGGGCGTCCCCAATCAGAAATCAGTACATCTGCCAGTTTGGAGTCTTCTAACTGGGGATTCTGGTCAACTATCTGCATTTACAGTGAATGAAGTTGTGGCTAAAGTCTTTGGCTCTTTCTGTAATTAGAAAGGCAAATAGAATTGATTTTTTAAAAAGTTTAGTGACTATGTGCTTGCTTGACAACGTAGAACTCCTAAATTGCCTCTAACCAATTCGTAAATACTGGTCCACTGGATTTCTTTGAGTTGTCACTAAATTAGGATAATTTCTCACTTTTGAGGCTCTTCCAGTTTTTGACTAGAACATCATGATTAGAATTAATTTATAGGAACAAAAAGGCTAAAAAGGGAATAAGTAAAAACAGGCTCTGGAACTCAAAGAGACCTTAGAGGTTATCTGGCTGATATCTATCATTTTGCGAGCCCAGAAACTGAGTTCAGGTTGAGGTGGTATGAAGGTCACATCCATGTGAAATATTGTAGGCAGAATTTGAATCCAAATCCAGTCCTCGTCTTTTTTACTTACTGTCTTAAGTGGATTCCTAGCTGGTTGTAAGTACTGGTCTGAGATCCTGCAAAATCCTGCTTAGTTTAAGCTACTTAATACTAAAGCCTAAAATACGAAAGAGATAGCAGAAGAAGATAGCACTGATTATCACTGTGACTGCTATTATTCAGGGGATTCTGAACCATTTCTCTTAAACTTCTCTGAAGGTTGAAATTAGTAGTTGATAGCAGAGGCCAGCTTCAAATGAGATAAAAGGAAGAACTTCCTGAGGACAGTGAGGGCTGTAAGACCCAGATTGCCAAGAAAAATGTTTGGAGCGGCCAAGCTTTCGGCTCTTCTGGCTTCTGTTCTTCCAGAGGGCTACCCCTCGGTTCAGTTGAGTGGAACCTTCCCTTCTCTAGGGAGCAGGAACACATGACCCTCCTTTCCCTTCCCCCCAAGGGGGAAAAATAGTTCTCGATATAGATCTAAGTTCTCTAACTTGCTTATCAGAGCACAGATGGGCAAGCCTGGTCAGGGCAACCTGATGTAGGTTTATGTGGGAAGGAAAGAGGGGCTAAATGTGCCTTCCCTCGGCATATAAATATGATGGTTTAGCACAGTGGCTGGGACATTTTTAAGAGCTTGTTGACTGGCTGCCTGGCTCCTACCTTCATAGGACCACAGAACTGACTGTGCCTGCTCATGTATGTGTGTGAACTGACACTTTTTGGGGGGATTGCTCTTCTGGGCTATGCAGAAAAAACACTGGAGTCAGAGCCCAGGCAGGATGCCATCTTCAGATCTGTAATCTACCCCTGGAGTCAGAAGTGGTGGCAGCAAAGAGGAGGGGTAAGTAAAGGAGGGGTAGGGTCCCTGTATTCTGGGAGAGTGTAGAAGAACGTTACTTAGCAATTTATAGCTAGACTTCCAGAGCAGGTAGCTAGTCTACTAGATAGAGTGCTGGGCCCAGAGTCAGGAAGATTCATTTTCCTGAGTTCAAATCTGGCCTCAGACACTTCCTAGTTGTTCCATTCTGGGCAGGTCACTTAACCCTGTTTGTCTCAGTTTCCTCATCTGTAAAATGAACTAGAGAAGGAAATGGTAAACCATTTCAGTATCTCTGCCAAGAAAACCCCAAATGGGGTCATAAGATTTAGAAATGGCTAAAAAAAAAAGACTGAATAACTTCCAGGAACATAAATAAATTATCTCTAATAGTCCATTGTACAGATGAGGAGACTGAGGCTGATAGATGTGTAGAACCTAGCAGGCAAGTGTAGTACCCCTGATAAACTAGTTGGCCTCAGGGCTATAGTCAGAGAGCCTCCCGGAGTGGGACTCCTACAGAGGCCATGACTTGCCTTTTTAGTTGTGGGATGACCAATTGATTGGAGCCTGTGTATTGTGGATGAGTTGGGCTGACAACTGTGGGAATTTTCCTAACCTACTTCCCCAGCTGGCTTCTTTGAAGGCATGGACCATCATCAGAAAGAGAGTCCTAGAAAAGTTGTAGAGCCCAGCAGTCTTAATAGACCTGAACCTGATACGCCCACATGCCTGGGAGGGGTTAGGCAGGGTCAGTGCCAGGCAGTGTGCCCCTTCCCGCCCCCAGCTCATCTGCTTCCTTTCAGAATGCCAACTGTCCTGAATGGCTCTTTGTGTGCTCCCCGAGAACAGGCTTGGAGGAACCCTAAGCAAAATGCCCGACAGAGACGTCTCCTCTGGATACCAGGCACAGCTCGGCTCAGTGCCTGCTGTGTCTGAGTCACGCCTTTATTGTGCCGCCACATTATTCCATATCTGGGAACAAGCTAGGGAGCTAAATGAATTGGGAGATATTTTCTGCACCCCTGCACAGCAGGGTCATTGGCAGGGCCATGGAGACAGCAGGTCCTTGGTGACTCCCCTGGCTTCCCTCCCCACCATTCCTATCCACCCTCTGCTTTATTGTTTGGGCTTATCACATTTCATCTCCTTCCTGCAAGAAAAAAAAAAAAGGGAGGAAAACCCCCTTCTTGGTCCTGAGTAGCAGTACAAATGGTGTTTGCTTGGCTCTCTCCCAACCAGAGAAGTCCCCATGCCCAAAGGCATTTGCAGAGTTCTAGGTACCAGAGGGAAACAGTGAACAGTGTCGTGGCATGATGAGGAAATCCCCACGTCTTGTTTAGGTCTCCTGGGCCTCTGCTTTGCCCTCTTAGCCTGTGTCACTCCATTTTATTATTATTTTTTTTATCTAGAAAAACATTTTCATTTTCCAAGGCAGAATTGGTCATACATGAGAAATGAAGAACAACTTAATAATGGAAGTTTTGGAAAATAGTTCCTAGGAGGAAATGAGGAGGGTTTATGAGGCAGTTTGATATGTGGAAAGGGCTCTGGGAATGGGAGTCAGGAGACCTGGAATCTAGCCTTATCCTCCCACCGTGTGACCTCGGGCAAGGCATTTAATTTCTCTGGGTCTTGATTTCCTCATCTGTAAAATGAGGGACTTAGACCAGATAATCTCGAAGGATCCTTGCAGGCATATGATCCTGAGATTCTATTTAAGCTAAATGAGGGGGCTTTAATAATTGTCTTGCCAGAATTGTTGAATCTCAACCCTGAAAGGGGCCTTAGTAGTAACTGAGTCCAGCTTGTGAGTCCAAGAAGAATCCTCCATAGAAAGTGGTCACTTTGAAGCCTCTGTTTGAAGACCCCGCAATGAGTGAAAAGACCCACTACTTCCTGAAGTAGCTCATTCTGCTTTTAGATAATTAATTGTTAGGAGGTTTTCCCACATATCAAACCTACATCCATCTCTGAAACTTCTGCCCACTTTGAAACTTATATCCATTTCTTCAAGTTTTGTCCTCTGGGTCCAAGCAGAATACATCTAATCCCATCAGACAGCTATTGTCAGTCTTCTCTTCTCTATGCTGAACATCTCCAAGACCTTTAAATGTTCTTGAGATCCTTCACCTGGTAGTACTCTTATGAATGGTTTTTAGTGAATTTCCCAAAATGCCCCATCTTTGGGGTTTTAGATTTTTCAAGTAGGGGTGGTAGTCATGATGGATTTTCCTGGAACATTCCTTGGTCTGGTCTCCTGGGAATTAACCACACTCATGGCTGCAAAGTGAATGACAGGATCAGAATGACGCCAATTGGCCCTATGGACTCAGAAATGGCAGCCATGGTCTCATCCAAACCATGCTTTAACTGGATGAGCAAACTGACTCTCAGTAGGTGTGCTCATGTACATGAAGGCCAGGACTAGTAGAGGGTGGGGATGAATAGTTATGAGAAATATTAAGATTAGATGAGAGAGGAGATGCTCTGACTGCATGAGGTTTTGCTCAATTCAATTTAGTCAACATTTATTAAGTTCTTACTGAGGCTAAGGCACTGTCCTATACACAGTTGTGTTGTATAGATTGACTTCATCTGTTTTTTTGTTCATTTGTTTTGTGTTTTAAAGAAAGGGATGGGGGGCAGCTGGGTAGCTCAGTGGATTGAGAGTCAGGTCTAGAGATAGGAGGTCTAGAGACAGGAGGTCCAGGCTTCAAATCTGAGCCTTAGATACTTCCTAGCTGTGTGACCCTGGGCAAGTCATTTAACCTCCAATGCCTAGCCCTTACCACTCTTCTGCCTTGGAACCAATGCATAGTATTGATTTTAAGGTGGAAAGTAAGGATTAAAAAAACTTTAAAAGAAAGAAAGGGATAGGTAGTGATATCCTTAGGAAGATACCAATCAGTTCTCCTCTTTCTTCTCCTTCCCTGGTGTCAAACCCAAATTGAAGCACAATTTAGAAAACCCACAAATGAACATTTTCTGTCATACTGTATTTTTATTTATTTTGTAAAATATTTTGCAATTACATTTTAATCTGGTTCTGGCCTACATAGGGAATTTTGCAAGAGGTCACAAATTTGACACCTCTGCCCTATTCCATACCCCTGGAGGTGCATACCAATGGGAAGACTCTAGTCTAGGCAGAAATCTGTTGAAGTAATTTCATATTAGCTAGGAAGAGCTGATTGTTAAATTGTAGTATTAATGCTTCTATTCCTAGAAATTGGCATAGACTGTAGATCAGGCTTGACTTATTATTTTATTGATTGTCTATACAAAGAGTGATAAAAAAAATGTTAAGTGTAGATTAGACTTAAAAGTGTTATTGGATATAAATCTTCTTACCCCCTCCAGAGAGTAGATGTTAAACAATTACCAGTGTACCCCCTTCGTCTCAGGGCATAACATTCTTCTCTTCTGAAGGCATGAAGCTCCCTCTAATAATAATAATAATAATAATAATAATAATAATTAATATTTATGTGGTGCTTACTATGTACTGTGCTGTGTTCTTTATAATCATTATCTCATTTGATCCTCATAATAACCTTGGGAGGTAGGTGTTATTATTATCTTCATTTTACAGATGAGGAAACTGAGGCAAAGAGAGGTTAAGTGATTTCCCATGGGTCACAAAGTAAGTGCATGAGGCTGAATTTGAACCCAGGGTCTTTCTTTCCAGGTCCCCAGTTCAATAGGCTTCCTAATGGTTCATCAGTCCCAGCTCAACATGAGACTTTCATGTTCCATTTCTTGTTGTGACCACCTTCCCTCTGCTACATTCTACTCCAGAAACAACTGCATTGCAGAGACAATTAAAGTGACATAAAAGGCAGACAGCGAATCCCTCTACGTTATGTGCCTCTCTCTAGATCATGCCTGCCACGACGTTTTCCTCATTGTGTAGGATGATTCCAGCCTAATTGTGGTGATATGCAGTAATAAATATATTTTGAACAACAGCAGTATTAAGTACTGCAGAGCGGAGCCCCTCACTACCAAGATCACCATTTGTATACAATTACGGTCCTGAGATGCAGGATATTGAGCAAATACTAGTCATAAACATCCATTAGTTTAGCTTTCAATTCCAGCCCTTTCCCACTCAGCATGTTATCTTTCTTTGTGCCTTTCTTGGTAGGAACTTGTTTCCCTAGCTTGGTCCACGAGAGGAAGGTTTGCTATTGAAGTAAAAAATTGCTGCCTATCAGTTGGATTTTAACTGGAGAATGGTTCCACATTCGACTGGGGGAAATGGTGCAAGAGAAGAAGGGTAGGCTTTAAAGGCGTCAGGATCAAATGAGATCAGATACCAGGAAGAACTTTTTGAGAACTTTTTACTCTCCTGAAATTAAAACATATTACAAACTGCACTATTATTTTTCTTCTAAATTAGATTATAACTAAGTTATTTATTCCTCTGTCCGGTCCTGGCATCACAAGGGAAGACCCCAAAGTGGGTAGGATTAAAAACAATACCACAGCCTGTCAAGTGCCCATGTGCAGCTTCCTGAGCTGCCCTGTGTGCCAGTCGAGATGCCCAAGAGTGACTGGCTTGAGAAATTGCAATTAGTTGGTGGTTAGTTGTTGGTCTTCGTACTTAAAAGACCAGAACGACATTATTGGTGATGTCTCTCGACTTGTCCTGACTTTTGTCTTGCCACTAGACTTTGATGACTCTGGGAGAGTGAGGCCAATGACTTTGTGGAACTCTGCCTCATTTATAAACAATTTATGTGCAAGTCGAGAGACATCATCAAAGTACCCCAGGGTGAAATAGGGTATTTTGCACTTTTTTTTCCTATTGGATTATGGAGAAGAGCAAGAAATCTGAAAACTCAGGCCAAGGGCCTTGCATTGAGCGAATGGTTCTGACCTGAGTTAGACCTTCAGAACAGAGGAAAAGAGTCAAGGAGGGAGAATAATACCATACCTAGCAGCAATGCTAGGCATCTATTTCCATTAGCTTTAATAAATTAGCTCCAACTCCACTCTGACTCCCAAGGCTGTGGTGGCAGATATCCTCTGCTAGTGACTTTGAGTGAATGGAGCATGCTCTGGGTAGGGGACTGTCTTGCCACCCAGATGCCCTTGGGCAGAAGACCATTGCAGTAGGAGGGGGGGTCAGAGAAGATGGCATCTTAAAATGGCTTTTGAAATCAGAGCTCTCAATAAGGGACTGTTGGACTGCCCCTTTGCCAGTATCTCCCAAGGGCCCTCTCAGATAACCGACCGGCACATTCCTTTAGGCTGACGCTAGTATAAGGAAACACACACACACACATAACTAAAAACAAAGCCTGGCAAACTGAAGCTGCTTCCTTTAGAGATATACCTGGGCAGAGGGAACTTCCTCTTTCTATGATCTAGCATGATCCCTGGCCAAGGGCAGGCCTGGATCTTTAAACCCCCCTCAGGATGAATAGCTTCTGGGGCATTTCCAGTCACACTAATTAAAGACAAGAAATCTGACCCTCTCCTGAATCAGCCCCCCCTTTCCATTCCTTACTGTGAAGCATTTTTTTTCTCTTAGATTCCTCCTCATCATTAGAGGAGAGTGTGGGCTTTCAGAGGCAAGACTGGCACAGTGGAAAGAGCAATAGATTTGGAGTCAGAGTATCTGGAATTCCCAGTCCTGGAGCTTTGTTTGTGAGACCTTGTTTAAGTTACCTAACTTCTGTGGGTCTTGGTTTCTTCATTTGCAAAATGAAGGGGTCGAATTAGATGGCCTCTAGACTTGTTTTCAAATCTCAGACTATAATCTTATGATCCAATGATAATTCTCATAATGATACTAATAACAGAATTCAACAAATATTGATTAAGTGCCTACAAAGACAAAAATTAATCAGTTCTTGACCTTAGGGGACTTACATGAAAAAGTATAATAATAATAACAGCAAACATTTATATGATATTTTAAGACTTAAAAAACTCTTTACGTATATAATCTGATTTTGTCAGATATAGTCTGATCAAATACAAGGTCTATACAAAGTAAATACAAAGATAAGAATTTGCATTTCTATAGTAATGGAAGATATGCACTTCTTTTTAAAAATTCTTTTATTTGTTTTGTTAAATATTTCACAAATATATGCAAATAAAGTTTTAACAATCATTAAAAAAATTTTGAGTTCCAAATTCCCCTCCCCCCATTCTCCCTTCTTGAGCAACCAAGCACTTTGATTTCATTTACACATATGAGGTCATGCCAAACATATTTCCTTATTAGCCATGTTGCCAAAGAAAACACAAACAAAATAAAACAGCAAAAATAAAAAGAGTTTAAAAAATATGCTCCAATCTGCATTCAGAATTCATCAGTTTTCTCTCTGGAAGTGTATAGCATTTTTCCTCTTGGGTCTTTTGGATCATTGTCTTAATCAGGGTAGTTAAGTCTTACTTAGTTGATCAGCCTTATGGTACTGGTATTAATTGTGTACAGTGTTCTTCTGGTTCTGCTCACTTTATTTTGCAAGAGTTCATATAAGTCTGCCCATTTCTCTGAAGTCATCCTGTTCATAATTTCTTATAGCATGATAGTATTCCATCACAATTGTATATCACCACTTGTTTGGCCATTCCCCAATTATGGGACATCCCTTTTATTTCCAATTCTTTTCTACAACACAGAGATGCTATAGATAGATATCTGTGTACAGATGGGTCCTTTTCATTTTTCTTTGCTCTCTTTGGGATGCAGATCTAACAGTGGTATTGTTGGATCAAAAGGTATGCCCAGTTTTATAGCCCTCTGGACATAGTTCTTAATTGTTCTCCTCCAGAAATGATTGGACTAGTTCACATCTCCACCAACAGTGCATTAAAGTGTCAATTTTTCCACATCCTCTCCCCTTTTCCTTTTCTGTCATACTAGCCAATCTGATAAGTGTGAGGTAGTATCTAAAAGCTGTTTTAATTTGTATTTCTCTTATCAATAGTGATTTAGAGCATCTTTTCATGTGACTATTGATAGCTTTGATTTCTTCTTCTGAAAACTGCCTGTTCATATCGTTTGACCATTCATCAACTGGGGAATGGCTCTTATTTTTTATAGCTTTGGCTCTGTTCCCTTTATATTTGAGAAAGAGACCTTTATCAGCAGAATTTGATGTAAAATTTTTGTATATTATTTCATTGTCAGTGATACCTTTTAGCAAAATATGATTGGGAAGCAATCCTATCAACTAGTTAAGTTTAACCTCTCCCTACCCTTAAAATCATTCTTATCAAATAAATATGTGTTTATTGAATTCACTTGCATACCACTAACATAAGTGGTAGAAAAGAAGCATAAGATATTTTCTTCCCTTCAAGGAGCTTATGTTTTTGGTGAAGAGACAAAATTAAGAGTTCATATCTATATAGTACATTTATGACAACAAAGACTTGCCCACACAATAGGGAGAACACTGGACCATGGATCAAAGACTTAAGAGTTCCAGTCCTATTTCCTTCCTTTCCTAGTTATGTGGACTTGTGCAAATCTTTCATAGAATTACAGAATCTCACAGTTGGAAGGGACTTCAGAGGTCACCTAGACCAACCCATTCCTGAAAACGAATTCCTTTCCTGACTTCACTGACTAATAGTCATTCATCTGGTACTTGAAGATCTTCAGTGAAGGGAAGCCCATTCTATTTTTAGATAGTGTTAGTCATCAGGATTTTTTTCCCCTTAATTCAAGTCTAAATTTACTTCTTTATTACTTCCATCCATTACCCCAATTCTGCCTTCTGAATGAGGCCAAGAACAAGTCTAATTTCTTTTCCATTTGATAACCCTTCCAGTTCTTAAAGACTGCTCTCATGTCCCCTGCCCCCAAATCTCTTTTCCTCAGTCTAAATATCCCTAGTTCCTTTAAGTGATTCTCATTTGTCATGAACCTGAGACCCTTCATCATCTCTGTTATTTTCCTCTCATTGCTCCCCATTTTATTGATAGGTTTTTTAAAAATATGGTTCCCAGAACTGAACACAACATTACCGAAGTGTTTTGACCAGCAAAGAGTATGATGGAGACATTATCTCCCCATTTCTGGATAGTGATAATTTCTCAATGCAGCCCAGGATTTGCATTAGCGTTATTGCTATATTATCACCTTGTAGACTCACGTTGAGCAGACAGTCCACTAAAATCCACAGATTGATTTCTTTTTCCCAGAAAAATTGCCATTTAGCTATGCCTTCCTCATTGTGTTCTTCTGATGCAGAATTTCAGAGACCAAGTATAAGACTATCTTTATCCCTATTGAATGTCATCTTATTCTATTCAGTCCAATGTTCTCCTCTAGCTTGATCTTTCTGGATCTTGAGTCCATCATCTTATGTGTTAGCTCTTTCTTCCAGATTTGTGTCACCTGTAAATTTGATGCATAGGACCTTTTTGTCTCTATTTGAGTTGCTGATATAAGTATTTGATATATTTTTAACATAGTGGTAGAAATAGTTTTATTCTAAACTTACTAAGGTTCATGTAAAATAATCATTCTGCTCTCCAAAACAAAACAGGAAAAGAAGATCATATATGCACCTTTTCTAGTATGCATCAAAGTCAATATGTGATTTTCAAAGCTCTCCTACTTCTCTCTGTCTAATGTCAAGCAAATACTATTTTTGTGATCCTGGGCAAGTCACTCTACTTGTCTCCTCTTCTTCATCTATAAAATGGGTTAATAATAGTACCTTCCTCCCAAGGTGGTTGTGAGAAAGAAAACAGATAACATGTGTAGAGCACCTAGCATATTGCTCAGCTCACAGGAAGCACTTAATCCTTGTTCTCTTCTCTTGTTCTTTCTTCTATGCATTTAAAATAATATTAATGATCTTTTTTGCCATGTCTTTTTATTGTTATTTTGCTAATGCTTTGCTGACTCTTCTTTTCTTTGCCCTTCAGTTCTTTCATCCTCTTTGAAATAAGCAAAACAGAACTCTTTTATCAAATATATATATAAACAAAACAATCCCCACAATGGCCATACCCCAAAATACATGTTTCATTAAGCACCTTGAATTCATCACTTGTCAGGAGGTGAATGGTGTCTATTGGAATAACTGTCAAGAGGTGAATAGTGTCTATTGGTTCTCTGAAGTTAGGATTGGCCAATCCGGGTTCTTAAGACCGTCAAAATTGTTTGTCCATACAATGTTCTTATGATATAAAGTATTCTCTGGGTTCTGTTCACTTGGTATCATTTCATACAAATCTTCCCATATTTATGCAAAACTATATCCTTCATTATATCATATAGCAAAATAATATTTCATTATACTCATATACAATAATTTGTTCAATTATTCTCCAATTGGAAAATTCCAACTGGTTTTCAGTTTTTTGAGCTATTATAAATATTTTGTACATATGGGTACTTTTCCTATCCCTTTGATCTTGTTGAGCTACAGGCTTAGTAGTGGTAAGGGTGACTTTTGGGGTATCATTCCGAGTTATTTCTTTAAATTACCAGATCAATTTACAGTTGCACCAACCAAATATTGGTTTATCTCTTTTCCCCTAGTCACTTCTACAATTGTTATTTTCATTTTTAGTCATTTTTGACAATCTGATGTATGGAAGATACAATCTCAATGTTATTTTAGTTCGTTTACATTTTTAAAATGACGTGTTTTAGAGCATTTTTCATATGTCTGTTATAGCATGGATTTCTTCCTTTGAGAAGTGCCTATTCATATTCTTTATCCATTTATCTATTGAGGAATGTTTCTTTTTCTTATTCATCTGAATCAATTCTTTGTATATCTTGGATAGGAGATCTTTGTCAGAGCAACTCACCATAAGAATTTTTCCTAGTTAATTGTTTCTTTTCTAATGTTAACTGCATTATTTTTGTGAAAAAAAAAACAACTTTAATTTCATGAGCATTTATAAAGTACCTACTACTGTGCTAAGCAATTTACAAATAATATTTCATTTTATTCTCACAAAAACCCTGGGAGATAGGTGTTATAGAGGTTATCTTGCTCAAATTTGAACTCAGGTCTTCCTCAATCCAGTCTATGTTCAATCAACTTTGCCAACCAACTGCCATGTTAGACTGAAAGTGACATTAGTGATAATATAGCACAATCCTCTCATTTGATAGGTAAGAAAAATGAGGTAAAATGACCTACCCAAGGTCTCACAGGTACTTTGTATCAAGTCTGTCTATAGAATTTAGGTCTCCTGGGTCCTAGTCTGCTGCTGCCTTTTCTGCTGCAAAATGCTGCCTCCTGTTGAACTTCACAAAGCCTGTTTCCTCACTTATTTAATGAGGTTAATAATATTTATCCTTCCTACCTTATTAATGGAGATCAAATATAAATGTACTTTGTTCTCTGAAGGTGCAGTAAAGCTATAAGGTGGGATTTATTTTTATGAGATGAATACAAGTTAATAGGATGTAAAATACTTAGTTAATTATATTCAATTCAATTCAATTCAACAAATAATTACTCAGCACCCTTTCTATGCCAGCTACTGTGCTAGGCACTGGGGACCCAAAAGAAAAAATGAAGCTGTTTTTGCTCTCAGGATGCTTACATTGTACTGGGAGAAAATGTGTATTCAAAGATGGAAATGAAAAATATATGGAAAATCAATACCAACTAATTGGATAGGGGGTAGAGGTGGGCACTAACAACTCGAGGAACTGGGAAAAACCTCTTTCTTATGGAAGTGGCAATACAGCTGAGCCTTTAAGGGAGGCAGAGATTCTAAGAGGTAGAAGTAAGGAAAGTCAGAGTTCTAGATATGGGAGGGAGGCATGGAGCCCAGAGATGGAATTCCACACACAGCGGACAGCAAGTAGACCAGTGTGGCAGGAATATAGAGTGTTTGAGGGAGAACAGTGTATAATCAAACTGGAAGAGAGATTGGAACTGGATTTTAGAGGAGCCAAGCAGAGGAGTTGGTATATTTTACCCTAGAGGCAATAGGGAACTTCTTGAGTAGGAGAGAGCCGTTCTTTGAGAATATCAACTTGGCAGCCAGGAAGAGGACAGATTAGAGAGGGCAGAGGTACGATACTGGTCAATCTGTTTGGGAGGCATTTGAAATAATCAAGGCGAGAGGCGATGAGACCCTGAGAACTCAGGTGGTGGCTGTGTGAGTGCAGAGAAAGGGATGGTTGTAGATAGAATTGATGACTTACAAAATAACAAGGTATGCTTTAAGCAAATGCAAGAAGGTTGTTCAGGAAGGGGAAAGATCAATGGATTGGGTGTATGGGAAAGCTTCATGTAGAAAATGACTTTATGAACTAAGGAAACATAAGCAGTTCTACAGGATATGTGGAAAGTGAATAACCAAGCCATGTTCTTCTTATATTCTCCAAATATAATCTCATTTGTCTCACAACAACTCTGCAAGGCAGGTGCTATTATTATCTCCATTTTATGGAGGAAACTGAGGCAGACAGAGGTTTAAGTGACTTGCTAAGGGGCAGTCAAGTAATACATGTTCTCTAAGGAACATACTCTCAAAAGACTGATCCACCTAATAGTTCCAGCTGTCAGATCAGGAAGTCAGTTCCATACCATAGTTCAGGTAAGATATCCACTGGGCAAAGAGTCATTTGCTATAAAGAAAGGTGAGAGATGAAAGGATGAGCAAACAAAGGTTTTGTCTTCAGGGAGCCTATAGTGGGTAGTATTGGTCAGACAGACCATACAATCAAACACTGAATGTTTACAAGGTAAAATTCATCAGAATTTTTGGTCCAAGCTCTTGAGGAGCTGAGAGGACACAGAAGAAGAAATAGATGGTTAATAGTGAGTTTTCTGTTCTTAGGGTACATAGGTGGCTGAGAACTCAAGGTCAGAGTCTGGAAGGCTTGAACCAGTTCACGAGGATTTATTGAATTCCAGTTCTCTTTGTCCACCATTGTGGGAGAGGATACTCACGAAGTGATCGCTAGATAGAAAGAATACTTAAAGATCCTTTGCCATGAGAGTTTGCGCACATTAAGGATAATTCATTTATGTATTTGCAAATAGGATCCAGCCTCACTTCCTTATCTTTGAATTAAAAGCAACATGTGTCTTTAAAATTGTGACCGTTATGTCCCTGGTTGTCCCTGGGTGATGGTACAAAGGCCTTCCTTCAACTCTTTTTCTTGGGGTTTCCATACCTGCTATCCAAACTGAAGCAAATGGGTCCTCTGAGGCTGGGAGGCTAAATTCAAGTTTTCCATTTCAAAGATTCCTACCACCTAATTTTGGAGACTTCAACTCAGATTTAAAGGATAGGAATCTGTCTGGGTTAGGGCTGAATGAAATGCCAAGAAGCTAATTCAGACAAGACACTTGGAGGATCTTTTCATTGTTAGAGTGATACAGTGCCCAAAGTCAACCAGTGTTTGGACACTACTGCAGACATAAGGCAGAGACAGTCAACTCTCGATTTTCTGTACATGGATTATATGCTTTGTGATTCTTCTAGGGCTAATTTTTGGTTGTAAGTTGGTTTACTCCATCCCTCAGCATGCTTCTAACGCTTTTGCCCCAACTAGCATGTACTTAGATGTTTTCTAATCATCACAAATAAAATATTATTAAGAGGGCAAATTTGTTTCTTTTTTCATTTTTGTTTGTTTTGCTTTTTTTAAAGCTAAATAGGAGTGGCTTTGAGATTATCTATTGTTTTGTATTATCTACAACTCAATTCCCTTCAAAAGAGAGAATTATCTAATCAAAATTTAACCATATTCTCGAACCTTACTCCCTCCCCCAAATTTATATTCTCTCTTGATCTTTTTCCTATGGCTCAGAGCTAGGCTATAAAGGCAAGACCCAGTGCTGAACCCTGAAACTCAGGGGAAGCTCAAGATGACAAGTCAACCTCGACACATATGAAGTCTCTTGCCAAAATCAAGTCCCTAAGGACCTCCAGCAAAAAGCTCGAACAGTCCTTTCCCCAGGCAAAGTTGCCAAGGAGAAGCAGGCAGGCAGGCAGGCACACAGACCCTCAGTCCCCTTGTTCGTCCCCCCAGACAGAATGAAACCCAGTTGAGCAACGTAAAATAACAAGAGGCCATTCCACGTCCCACGCCTTTGTCAGAGTCAGCCTGGGTGTACTCCACCTTAAAAGAAAAAAAAAAAGAATCCGTACCGTGTGCAGAGAAGACTGTACAGAGTGGGCCCCCTGCTCTTTTCAAAGAGGGAATGTAAGCAGATCTCAGAAGAAACCACTTGGCTCAGCAGTTTGGGGGCTTGTTGTAATTGGCCTGGCCTGAAAGAATTCAGCAGGCTGTACCTGTGCCAAGAAAAATGCAAATGTTTCCCTGAGACAGAGGCACTTGGGGTGGACGAGCGGAGCTGGGCCCTGCTCGGAGCCTGAAGACTTGAGCAAAGAAGGCAGAGGGGCTCTGAAAGGCTGCCTCTTGGCCTCAGAAATGGCCATAGGGGTACTCCGACTGAGACAATTATGGCAGGGCAGGGGACTTGGGATTCTGACTGAGCTGCCTCCCCAGTAGCAGGGAAGGAAGGGGCCACCAGCCTCTTTGGGAGATTATTTTCCTCCTTTAGGCAACCTCATTGTTTCTCTGGGTAGAAAAAGGTTAGATCCTATAGGGCTTTCCCCTGACCCCAAGCTACAATAGGCAAAAAAACCAGCCTCCTCTCTAAATGCTCCAGAAACGATGGAGACATTTCCCCAGCCTTCTCTAGTCAGGTGGAAACTTCTCATGTAGTGGCTGCTCCCACTTCTTAGGCCTCTTGTCATCCCTAGAAGGGGATAGCACTAGGGTGACTGCAATGCTGAGGAGACTAGTGCCATCTGTTTTCCAGCAGGGTATTCCCAGCCTGTTTCCTTGTGGGCCTAGCATAGTTCTTAGTGACTAGCACAGAGCCCGGCACATAGGAAAACCTGAATCAAGACTTGGCCGACTAAGACTTTCCTGAGAACCAAGGATCTCATACAGCATGAAGGGACTCAAAAAGTTCTCCCCTGGGAAGCAGGTGAGTTAATCAGACTAATGAGTAAACTGAGGTAGAAAGCTTAAATGCCCATCCATGGGTGCTGCTCTGGCTGCCATATTCCAGGTCAGGTTTCAGTTCTGTTTTTCTGCATCCGTGGTGTCTTGAATATTCTATTTCTTCTTGACCCATTGGCATTTTGCTTTCATTCACCTCCAAATCTCCTAAACAACCCAAGAGCGGCACTCTTGGCTTCCCAGTGCCCTTGATGTCCTGGGATACCCCCATGCCCTGCTCTCTTCTCCCTACCCCCACCCTTTCCCTCTGCTCTGCCAGTTTTGGCCATCTGTCTCTCTCTGATCTCATTTCTCCCCCTCCTTCCCCCTCCCCAGGCCCCATTCCATCTCCCTGCACTGCCAACTCTGCCCTTGTCTCAGGCCCCCTGTTTCCTCTCCTCCTCTGTTGGAGGTGGGTTCTTTGTTGCCTCTGCCCCAGCTGTCTGGAATGGGTCTGCCCGCCTCACTGACTTTGAATTCCTTTTCATAACACTGCCCCAAACTCACGTCATGCAGGCAGCCCCACATGGATATCCCCATTGCCCCCCAACATATTATTATTCTCTTCTTATTGACAATTCTTCACCTTCTTTCTTGTCTGTTGCCCCTGCCTTCTCCCCCATTGTCACATTTTCTTGAGCCTAGTCTCGCAGCGAGATGCAAAAGATCTTTCTGTCTATAAAATCTTACCCATTTGCTGAAGTCACCCTAAGTCTGATAAGAAACAGTGGCCTAAAATATAAGACATTAGAATGAAATATTTTAAAAATTTAGCAAAATTTTTATTTTTATTCAATCTGCTTTATTTCAAGCCTAGCCCATGGATCCTGAATCCAGCGTCCATAGTTGACACCATGTTCGCTTTTCCTGGTTTATTCTTTCGAATACACGTTATTTTGTGAATGTGTTCTAACCATCCCTCTCCCCCTCATCTTTAGAGATGTCCTTCATGAAGATAAAGATTTTGTCATTTCCTTCATCTCTATTTTCCAGTACTGGGCATTTTCCTATCTCGTAGGTGCTTAATGCTAAGTGAAACACTAAAACAAATAATGTTTTAGGAAAGTAAGAAAGGAAAATGGAGTCACAGGAGTTTGTGTTTATAGGTCTGCTAAAGGGTTAGACCAGGAGATGTTTTTTTTATCAGGAGACTGGATGCTCCCCGTGGGCTCAAAGCATTTGATAGGATCTTACTCCTTGTTCAACCTATGTGCAAAAAAGTATAGAGAGGACTTTTCAATGCTAGCAAATGAGGGTTTTGGCTTTCCCTTGATTCATCATGTGGGTTACCAGATAGTATTTCCTGAGTTAGAGAGAACTTGGTGGTACAGTGGCTAGATCATTGGACTTAAAGTCAGGATGACTTGATTTCAAATGCAACCTCTTAGTTTGATGACCCTGGGCAAGTCACTTAACATTTGTCTACCTCATTTTCCTCATCTTTAAAATAGGTATAATAATAACATATACCCTGTAGGGTTGTTGTGATGATCAAATGAAAAATATTTATTAAGCTCTTTGAAAATCTCAAAATGTTGTATAAATACTATTCATTGTTGTTGTCATCATTACTATCTCTTCCTAAATGTTAAGGATCATAGAAGATGATCCAGAACATAATTTCTTTTCCATTGACTGTCTTCTCTATGAGAGGGAAGTGACCCTTTCTCTTGCTTCCTAGAATGATGAAATGATTCCTACACAGAGCTAGTGGAATTAATGGCAGGTTGGAATTCGCGAGCTGCAATAAGTCAAAAGTTTTGCTTTCTCTTTGGCAGAATTCTCTGGAGGTCTGTTTTCTCAGAGTGGGAAAGCCAGGTGAGATCTTTTTAAGATCTCTGACCTAGAATCTTTGCCCTCTATCACCCTTTCATGCTTTTTGAGGAGTCTGGTGCAGATAACTTGGAGAAATGGATTTCCTTCTGTTAAAAAAAAAAAAAAAAAAAAGATGTCCTTTACCGCCCTGATCCTTCCTCCTCCCTTTTTCCCTCTATAAGAATTTAACTTCTTCCTTTAATTCTTTTTTTTTTTTTTTTTTTTTTTTTTGCATCACATAAATAGCAATCTGTTTTGGAGGAATGAGCTCCTGAGCTCCGTCTGAGCTTTTTCCTTATCATGAGAGAGGCCGAGGTGATGGTCTCTCTGTACTCTGCCTTTGCCAGTTGGGTTCACTTTTCAGTAACATTTTTAAGGAAGGACATTGGCAAGCCAGAGAACTTCCAGGAGAGGGTACCGTGTATGGCCTCAGGATCCCAGCTTTAGACCAGGAAGATCTCTGAAATCCTTTGGAACTCTTGAGAATCTATGAATCTATAAAGCCCTGGAGTGTGAGTAGTCAGTTGGTCAGCATGAACAGGAAACCCCATGCCACCGCACCTTTCCCTTCAAAGCCCCAGATAGATATTTCTTTTGTTTCATCTGGGCCAGCCATTAAGGTTGTAAGGATCCTGAAGGCAACATGCTTCTTCTGTAACTCTCTCAGCTCCAAGAAGAGTGCTGAGTATACTTTGGTGCTTAGTAAGCACTCTCCTCTTCCCGCTTCCCTCTTTCCCTTTCTCCTTTGGTAGTTTTTGTTTGCTTTTTGTTTTGTCTTTGTGACTGTCCTGCTCAACTTAGACAATAACCTCAGCACCTTGGAAACCCAGTGGGCCTCTGATTTTTCCCAGATGCTTCCCTCCAGCTCGAGTTCCTCATCAGGCCCAGGGCAGAGCTATCTAGAGTTCCCTACATGCTTACATTTCATTCATGGCCAGTGTTGATGTTTTCTATGTCAGAGAGCACCTGGGGCTGTACACAGCCTTTGCAGTGAGTCTGGATGCTGGCACTAACTCATCCCGGGCTCACTTTGCAGAGGAGGAAAAAGTGGAGAATTATATTCTTTGGAGGGCTGGCAAATCATTTTGCTAAGTCTGTATACAAATGAATCACCTATTTGATATGTCCATGTGTTTTAGAGTGTTTATTGGGTAGGATGATTAATCTTCACTGGTGACCGCTGTGGTATAGGGGAAAACTCAGCTTTGCTACCTACTCTCTTAATCATCTTGAGGAAGTGACTTAATATTTCTGGACCTCAGTTTCTTCATCTGTAAAATGAGTAGAGCTGGGCTAGATGACCTTCAAGGTCTCTTTCAGCTCTAAATGAATGACCCTATGACTTGACCTGCATCTTTCTGAATATCTGTAGAGCACCGAGGGTGTCATCACAGCTGGTGAATTAGTATTATTTAAGGGTGAGATGATCAATAGTTTTTAAAGGTAGGTCTCTTTGTCCCATCCTAGGGGAAGATTTTTTTTTTTCTACAAACATTGGGCAAATCCCAGCCACCTTGGTCTGGGAAACCAGGAGCACAAAGTGTTACCCACCTCACCTTATTCCTGCAGCCCTGTTCATCTGTCTCTACAATGGGGCTAATGAACCTGGCCTCCTCTTTCCCTGTTGGGTTGTTGGTGGAGAATGGATGATGCGTTATATCCCTGGAGAAGTATTAGCTTAGGGATCAGATCGGGCCCCTTCTCCCCGAAAGCTTGGGGAGCACCAGAGGTCCCCAGGGCGTCCATCCGTGCTGCAGGGAGCCTTTGAGGCATCACTCTGTTCTCAGATTGCAGAGGCCACGCCTGTCTCCCCAGAGCTGCGCCATGTGAATGCCCGACATTATGATGAGTTTGTGCCGATTAAGGAATTGGACTCCAAACCCTGGGCAAATGGATGCCAATCACCGGTTCCCATACACAGCGTAATCTGTGCAAACTTCATTACTCATGCGGCGCTCACATGGGTACCAGAGAGCTCCCGTTTCCAAAAAAATAATCGTTTTCCCTGATTAATCACCTAGACAGCCCACTTCACACACAGGCAGTTATTCATTGCTGCTGGAGTCGCACCCAGCCTCCCAGGGGCACCCTCTTGGTTGTGTGTGTGTGTGTGTGTGTGTGTGTGTGCCTATGCCTGTGCCTTCCTATGCCGCCTTCGAACGGGAACTATCCTTACCAACTCCTGACTCGAAAATTCACATCCCGTTCCACCAAAGCTGGGGCTGCGCCCTGCCATGTCCCCCATCCCCCACAAGGGGGAGCCCCCGCAGGGCAGCTGGGGCTCCGCGATTTGGGTAGCGTTGAAGTTTTTTTCCTCTCTTCCCCTAAAGTGGCTTTTGCAGACCCAACAGTAAGATTTCTTTGCTCCAATGTTGGGGGCTGAGGACATAGTTTTGGAGGGCTGCAGGCTGGGCTCTCAGCCTTGTCTTAGGCTACATGGTCTGTGGTTATTTGTTACTGTAAAGTAGAATGGAAAAGAAACAAGGGGGTTCAGTCTGGAAGACACCCACAGGCTGCAGTCCCTGGTCAGAGGCAGGACGACCCGAACCAGACTGCACCCAGCAGCCTAGGGGAAAGCCCAGAGGGACTGGGGACTCCAGAGCACAGGTAGGTTCCAGGAGAGAAGCAGCAGCAGCAGCAGCAGCAGCAGCAGCAGCAGCAACGGCCCCTGGACCTCAGGGGTTTGGCTGTTTGACCAAGTAACAAGTAGATTGTGAAGACAAAGGGAGTACTGGTCAGTAGAGAAGTAGCCAGATTCAAGGGGGGAGAGAAAAGTCAGGGCTAGAGCCCGGGGTTCAGGGAAAGAAAGGTGCGTGGGGGAGGGGAGGGAATCAGTTTCAGACTTCAGCTTCCTTGAGTCAATTTCAACTCCTGCTCCCCAGGAAAACTTCTCAAGATGTCAGAGGAGGCGAGAAAGAGTGGGAGAAAACAGACAGTTCAGAGTGGATCAGGTTTTACAGGAATGTTGCATGCATCCTTGATGGGCACTTGGAGAACCACCTCTACCCCTTGTCTTTTTGACTTGGAAGCAGCCAGCTTTTCTAAATGGTCGGTGGGGTTGTCGGCTTCCCCCTTCTCTCCTCTTTCTTCTCTGCTTCTCTTTGTCTCTCAGGGAGCTCTCATGCCATCTCTCATGCTCTTGAACTTGGTGACATCCAAGGGCAGCCTCCCTTGAGGGAGAAGGGCACTTGCCTTAGAGCTAGGTAAATAGCAACAGACAAAGGAGAATCAAAATAGATGGCACTTCCAGGCTAGGGGGATTGGAAGGAGGGTATCTGTATTTTTTCCATTTTTTTTTCTTAGAGGAAATTGGAGAAGCAGTGACTAAGCCCCCACATAATCTAGTGCAGGGGTTCTTAACCTTTGTGTGTGTCTCGGACCTCTGTGGCAGTCTGGCGAAGACTACGGCCCTCCTACCAGGATAATGTTTTTTAAATGTCCAAAATAAAATGCAAAGGATTCGATGGGAATACAATCATCAAAATATTTGAAATGGTCAGTTTAAGAACTCTGCTCCAGTAGCTGGCCCAGTAAGACTTTGTCTGACCCACTTTGGGTGGATTGGCCTGGGGTCAGCTTCTGTTTAAAGCAATGCCCCTTCTCTGTGTAGGGAAGGTGGTGGTAGGTAAGTCTTATGCTTGATAGGGAATTCTGGGTTTTATAGAGTCCTTTCAGCATATTTCCCAAACATGGCAGATGATTCATAGAGTCTGCTTGGCTAACCAGAGAGGGTGGTGATTTGACTGTGTCCTAGATTCTCTGCCGTCCAAGTCACATCACATCTAAAGACTAGGGCAAGGCTGGGGTATGCTAGGAATAGTAAGTCATTGGGAGGATTCACCCTCATTTCACCAATTCTTGCCTGGGATGGCTTTTTCAAGGGTCCCATTTTATTCACTAAAATGTTTCAACTGGAATGGGGGGTGATGCAACATTGGCCGCTTCCGTTTCCTTCAGTGAGGCTAAAAAGTAAGCAGGGTATATGCAGACACATTCATACTTGTTAGTGACCCCAGATACACTGCCTGCCCTTGTGTGCTTCATACCAGTAATCCACCTTTATTTCAAATTTACACAAACCTGCCCTTTGGCCAGTGGTTGAAGCATTTCCCAATTTGTTTGTTCCTCCTCCACAATTTTACATCCCCCCCAAAAATCTCCTGAATTGAAATTCCTGGAAAATTCCGATTTTAAACCATATCCCCAACTAACCCTACCATAACAGGATGATGGGACTTAGGGACAGAAGAGACCTTAGAGATCATTGATTTCAGCCCCCTCATTTTATAGATAATTCTGCTGAAGCCCAGAGAGTGACTTCTGTAGAAGCGGGATATTAACACTTCCCTCAGAAGGGTGGTGTGGGATTTAAATGAGAAAATGTAGACAAAGTACTCTGCAAATCATAAAAACACTATGTAAATATAGTTTTGTAATTTTCTTATTGTTCAGAGCTATGCAGCCAGCTGCTGGACACAGTGAGTGGGAAGAGCAAAGGCTCTGGTGTACAAGGCCCATTTCTGATGCTTTCTGGCAAGCTCCTTCACCTCAGTTTTCTCATCTGTAAAATAAGAGGATTGGGCAAAATGGCTGCTGCAATCCTGCATACCTGTAGAGCTATGAGTCCAATGTGATGGAGCTGAGATTCACACCTAAATCCTGTGATGCCAGATGCAGTAGCCTGTCCTGTAGGCAGCTAGATATTACAGTAGATAGAGAATAGGGCCGCAAGGCAATAAAATCTGAGTTCAGCTGTGGCCTCTGACTTAGTGGCTATGTGACCCTGGACAAGTCACCTAATATCTGTCTGCCTCAGTTTTCTCAACTGTAAGATGAAATAATAGCAATATTTTGTGAAGATCAAAAGATAGGATATGATGCAATACATAACTAGGAAGATGGATAGATAGATAGATAGATAGATAGATAGATAGATAGATGATTTAATAAGAATATACCATGTGCCATACACTGTGCTAAGCTCTGGGAATACAAATATAAACAAAAAGCAAGATAATTCCCGGCCTCAGTTCTAATGGAGAGAGATAACACAGAAAAGATTGGTGAGGGAGCAGCAAAATGGCTCAGTGGATTGAGAGCCAGGCCTAGAGATGGGAGGTCTCGGTCAAAATCTGGCTTCAGACACTTCCTTAGGTGTATGACCCTGGGCAAGTCACTTAACTCCCATGGCCTAGCCCTTACCACTCTTCTGCCTTGGAACCAATACACAGTATTGTATGTATACTATATATATGAAGATTGTGCATATTAGTATATATGTATATATATACTAACTAGCATATATACTAATAATTGACATTTGGATGGAAGGTAAGGGTTAAAAAAATTAAAAGGTTGCTGAAAATGGGAAGTGAAAGGTAGAAGAGAAGAGGACGGGCCAGAAGGAGTTAATTTAGAATTAATTCAACGAGGAGAAGGAAAGAAGACTTTGTGTCAGTATTTCAGCTCAATATTTGGGTAACAATCCAGAAGTGACCACCAAATATAATTCATGTGGTTAAAAAAAAATCACAGATCAATTTCTGTCCTGTTCCTAGTAATGAACATCAATATCTTGTATCTTCTAGACAGGCTGTCAGCAACTTATATATTTAAAATGAGTTTTTTTAAAATACATTTACAAAGTCATTTATTTTGAATCTCATCTGAAGCAATTAAAAAACATCCTGACATTTAAGGTGATATTTTTTCCTAAGTAAAATAATTATAAATAATACTAATTATGAACAAATCATTCAGTTACTCCCAGTCTGGTTCAACCTTTAGGTTAATAAACCAACCCATTAAAATTCATCTTGCTCAAAGGACCAATTTGTTAAAAAATGTGTCGACCTTTTACCACAAGTATGATTGATATATTCTCCAACAATAATCAGAGACATCTTTCTCAGAAGTGAGTGTGGTCAAGCAGTTGGGGTAAGAGAAGGTGACCCCGGGGTCTCTTTGCCCCACCTTGCCAGTGATTCTTGCTTTGATGGGCAGGTAAACCAAAAAACACCCCCTCCCTTTTTTAAAAATAATCTTTTATGATATAATTTGAAAAATACTTAGGACTTTTTCAAGTGCCTTTAAAGTATCACGAGATCAATGTCCATTGTAAGAGAGTCCATTTTATGTTTTCGGGATCTATTTTTCTGTAACGAGTTTTAGACAGTTGCCCAGTCTGGCAGAGATTTCTGGTGATCCTCGCTGTTCCCCCTGCCTGCCTTTGTTGTTTTCTCTCTATCAGTGAAAGGAACACAAGAAGCAGAGAAGAAAATGATGTAGAAATGAGAGTAGTTTGAGGATTATTAATGAAACAAATGATTTGAGTGGGTGGGATACAAGTCCCAAACCATCTATAATTTAGCAGATCTTGTCCAAGGCTCAGAGAGGTTAAGAAGCTTGCCTGTACTTACACAGGAAATAAATGCCATGGGGGAGTGGAATTTAAGCCTAGATCTTCCTATTCTAAGGCTAGAACTCTAACCACTGCACTACACTAACTGCTAATTGAAATTTTGCCGTGAAAAATTTCTAGGCTGGATTATCCAATCAAAATGCACCCATGGCTCCCAGACTCTTAGATCTGGTTATAGTTCTTGGAGACTCAACGGAGAGATATTATTAATATCTTAATATTGAGACCCAGAAAGCCAATCCCCCTGCCCCCCCTGCCGCCCCCTCCATTTTACAACTGACTTGTTGTTTGACCTTGACCTGGGCGATTGACCGTTTTTTATGACAAGATAATACTAATGCTAGGAAAGTAAACTGGGGACACACTGCTTTGATCTAAAGCAGGGTGGTCTAAACTTGTCACTGGCCATCCCTCACGCCTAGAGCATGCTCCCTTTTCAGCTCTGTTTCACAGAGTTCAAACAGCACCTGTGGTGGGATGCCCTTTCTGATGGCCTCCCTGACCCCTCAACCTCTACCTGGATAATTCTTTCCTTCAGTTAATTTTTCTGTATTTAACTACCTTAAATTTATTTTCTCATTTATTCTGTATATTTCTATATATGTACATTTTTCTCCCTGATAGAATATAAACCCCCTGACAACAAAGCCCATTACATTGTTGTCTTTGTCTCAGCATCTAAAAAAAGTAATGATGGTAGGGGGAACTAGGTTTCTCAGTGGTGAGAGAGCCAAGCCTGAAGTCAAGAGAACCTGGGTTCAAATCTCACTTCAGACACGTCCTAACAGTGTGACTGAGCAAGTCACTTAACTCCAAGTGCCTAGTCCTTATTGTTCTGCCTTGGAATTTATTGATTCTAAGATAAAAGGTAAGGTTTAAAAAGAAAAGTAATGATGGTCAGTAATATTTATATAGTTGCAAAGTAATTTTATTTTTAGTTTATTTTAATTTATATAGTTGTAAAGCACCTTCACAAATATTACCTCATTTGAACCTCCCAATAAGCTGGAGAGGCAGATCCTATTACTATCCCATTTTAGAAAGGAGTGGGGGCACCTAGGTGGCTCAGTGGATCAAGAGCCAGGCCTAGAGACAAGAGGACCTGGGTTCAAATCTGGCCTCAGACATTTCGTAGTTGTATGACCCTGGGCAAGCCACTTAACCCTCATTGCCTAGCCTACATAGTATTGATTCTAAGACAGAAGGCAAGGGTAAGCAAGCAAGCAAGAAAGAAAGGAAGAAAAAAGGAAGGAAAGGAAAGGAAAAAGGAAAGGAATGGAAAGAAAAGGAAAGGAAAGGGAAGGGAATGGAAGGGAAGAGAATGGAAGGTAAGGGAAAGAGGGGAAGGAAAGGAAAGGGAAGAGAAGGAAAGGGAAGGGAAGGGAAAGAAGAAAAGGGAAGGGAAAACTGAGGCAAATACTGGTTGGTCTCACAATCTGTATGGCTGTAATTTGCAGCCAGGACTTCTTGACTTTATCCACTGTTCTACCTAGCTGCTTTAGGACCTTTAGGACTTCATATATGCTTATTGATTGACAGGTTATTTTTAACTTTTCATACTAAAATCCCAAACAATAGATAATGTATAGATTGGGAATGCATTGACTCTTTTCTTTTTTAGTTTATTTTTAGAGGCAAGATATTTACCTTTGTTAATTATGTTTGGCTCAGGTTAATGTTAAAATGAGTTTGTGTTCCCAGAGCAGATGCCAACTAAGCCAGAGTTCGATAACAAAGGTGCCGAGTGGCATTTGTGATGAAATATATCGGAGGAGGAAGACATCATGATGGATTAGAGTGAATAATCCGCCTATACATAATAGAGTTGTTTGCCAAAAAACAGAAAATACTCATAATCTTATACTTCTTTGAAAAGAAATGAGGGACAAAGGGATAGTCAGACAAGAGACTTCATTTGTCCCTTTGTTCTCTTGTCAGAACCAAGGTGGAGATTCGAGAGACGCCACATCCCTGGTCTGCCCCTTGGACCATGAGCTCTTACCTCTCTTGTGACCCCAGATGCTCAAGGAGCACAACACAGGCGTCTGGATCACAGAAGGGTGTAATGGCATGCCTGGGACATTTACTCATAAAACCAGAAAAGCCAATGGTGCCAGAAATAGGGGTTTTGGTTACTTCCACAGACAGGATACAGTTCTGGTGATTATTCATGTGATTCATCAAGGAGGGGGAAATAAGTTATCCACAAAAAACATCCTTCTTCTCTCTTCTTATGACTCATGAGATTTTCAGTATGACCCATGGAAAGCCCCAGGGTTCAGGCAGACTTTGGGGGTCCATATCAGGTCTTCAGCATCCATGGATCAAAGAGTATCTTTTGTCAGTCTTGCCTCCTGGGGCCAGCAGAGAAGAGGGCATCTTGGACTAGGTGGGACACCCTGTTTTGTAGAGGTGCTTCTTAGTAATACAGTCAGGGAGTAGGGTGGGCAAAGTGCTCTGACTCTCATTGGCTGGAGTTGACAGCTGGTAGATGGATATCATTCTTGCGTGGCGACTCACAGCATTGGGTCGCCAGATGTTCTGATTTTACACTTGCTGCCAGGCAAAGGAAGGCATACTGCTAATTCAGAAACTTGAGTACTTTGTGGTTTTGACAGGCAACTAATCTTTCTACACCTACTGATCCATAACCTTTGGGCTCACTGCTCCCTTCTCCTTTTGCATTGTCCCAATCCGCTCATGGTAAATTCTAGACACCAGCTGCCTCTATACTTAAAGACCATACAGGCTATTACAACAAAGTGCGAGGTGGGAGGGGCCACATTACTTTGTTGTCCTGGAATTTCAGAGTATCAGATTTTGCTGAAAATAAATGGGCCATCACCTGGAGCATGGGAATTCAGCAAGGCAATGAAATGTAGTAGATACACGGGTGCATTTGTAGTCAAGTCCTGGTTTTGAATTTTATCTTAAAAGCACATTAAATCCATGTCCCTGGGCAATTCACTTGAACAACACAGACTTGTGGAGAAAAATGGAAAGAATTTTTGTAGTTTGGAGATCTGACTGTCATTGCCTGTAAAATGACTTGGAGAGAGGTGAAGTAGAGGTGGAGGAGAGTGGAGATCAGGCCAGGAAATTTCTTCTACTCTTAGGATTCTACAAAGTGAAAATCCCCCTCAATGCTACCATTTCCTTACCTGTAAATTGAGGCTAAAATATTATAAAGTATGATGACTAGATGGGATTTTTAGTAGGAAAGAGGGATTCCTTCTCAACTGAGAGGTTCCATAGATTTACTTCTTAGTGAGAATCATAGTCCTGCTAAAGAAAATTGTCTAGCCATTCTTATAGAAAAAAAAAAAAACAGTGGAAAGAGAATGCCTGTAGCCCAGATCATGACATGTAGTTGGGCAGCAGGTGACTAAATTAATCCTTTAGTATCTAGAGGCAGGTGGGTGGTGCCACAGTGTATAGATTACTGGGTTTGGAGTCAGAAAAATCAGAGCTCATACCTAATCATAGCTACTTATTAGGTGTGAAACCCTGGGCAAGTCACTTAACCTCTGTCTTCCTCAGTTCACTCAACTGTAAAATGGGGATAATTTGAGCCTCTATCTCCTCAGGTTGTTATGAGCATCAAATAAGATAATATTTGTAAAGTATATAACAGTGCTGGGCATGTAGTAAGGGCTTACTGAATATCTGTTTCTTTTCTTTCTGTGAGAATGCCTATATTAAAAAAAATTGAGCTGCTCCTGCAATAAGAAACATCCCTGGATTTCCTATAGAAAGTGTCATTGGTCTAGAGCTGGATAAGACTTCAGCAGCCATATAGCTCAATTCCTTGATTTACAGATAAGGAAATTGAGGTTCAACAAAAGTTAGTGATTTGACCAAAGTGAGTCATATCAGAAGTGAGATTTGAACCCATGACCTCTGATTCTATTCCCACTGTATCTCTAGGATGTTTCCCAAATGTGATCCAGCCTGACCTTTGTCTCCTATTTCAATTCTGGGCAGAATCCCAATTGCAGGTGTCCTGAAGGCAATGAATGGATGCGTGGTAGGCATAGCCAGGTTGCAAAATAGAATATTATTTCTATGGCATATGTTACCAACAAGGATCATCAAAGATGCACACAACTAGACAAGGACATAGTAGTAAAAGGGCAAGATCACAGATGGACAGCATGACTGCCATATTGGTATTCCTGAAGTCTTAGAAGGACCAGGATGAGCCTCCATAGAAAGACAGGGGCAAGAATCATCCGGGAAGAAAAAATTACAGATGGGATGGAATTTGCATCAGTGGAAAGGACCTTAGTGGTGATGAGATCTCAAATCCAACAAAATATGAAGGAAAGTACAATGTGCATTTGCAATAGACTAAGGTGGCTTTGTGAATGGAGTGTTGGTCCTGGAGTCAGGAAGACCCCAGTGCACATCAGACGAATACTAGCTGGGTGACCTTGGGCAGATCACTTCACCTCTGTTTGCCTTAATCCGATAGAGGAGAAAATGGCAAACCACTCCAGTATCTTTTCCAAGAAAAGCCCATGAACAGTATGGTCTATGCAGTCATGAAGGATCAGATACTAATGAACGACTGACCAGCATCAAGAATTTGTTCAGGTATGACAAGGCTTAGGGAAGACAATCCAGCAGTTATTTTTCCCTAAAAGATTTTGGGGTCTTTGGATCAACCAAAGGGATCTACATAAAATGCCAGAATTAATCTGTTTGGAAAGCCACTGGATATGATACTATATGTGATACTTTTTTGATGTTTGATTTTTCCCCTCAGCTCTGAGGAACACACACGGGAAAGGAAGCTCCTTTGTTCCATCTCATATGTGTCCCTGATGAAATCAGTTCTGATTGTCAAACACACACTGGATATTAGAGTATCATCACTTTCCCCTTGGAATAGCCACAAACTTGTGGAATTTAGGAGCAGAGCTGCCACATGACTTAAAAAAAAATTCTAATAGTTTGGGAGGAAGGATGTGACTGGGGCGGCAGCTATTGTGGTCCAATGGATAGAGTACTGAGTCCAGAGTTAGGAAGACCTGAGTCCAAGCCTGGCCTAATCACTTACTAGCTACATGACTCTGGACAAGCCACTTAACCCTCTTTGCCTCAGTTTCCTTATCCGTAAAATGGGTTGGAGAAGGAAACGACAAACCGGTATCTCTGCCGGCAAAACCTTTTCTCCCATTCTCCACCAAGGGATCGTGAAGAATAGGATACAACTGAAAGTGATTAAACAATAACAGCAATGTGACTGGACAGATGATAGTTTGTCCCCTCCTCATTGTACCCTCTCTAACTTGTTGAATTTAAATCACCCAAGTTTAAATTCTTAGCTGGGTTAGTGATTATATCTCCTTTCAATAGTACCGATTGAAATTCATCTACCCTTTTCTGTCCCAGTTGACTCTTGTCTCTGACCTCCCATATGGACATCAGAAATCAGTTAATCCATATGCTGGCGGCCATTTTCTAGATCTCTTGACATTATGTAGATATTTAGAATCTATTTCTGATGACATTTTTCAAGCCGTTTCTTCTGTTCTATTCTTTTGGCAATACGCCGCAGTCTACTCATACACATGCTATACCTCACCACTGCCCTTTGGCTGACCAATAACTTGAATTCTTTCACAGTCTGGTATTTTAATTCTCATAGCCATTCACCATCACTAGAAAAATATGATTATTAAAAGAATTAAAATAATTTTAAATGAAATGTCTTTGTCTCAGGGAGAATTTTGGGGTCATTAAAAGCACCTCAATATTTATCAAATGCTATCTGGCTCTCCCTTCTCCTCTTATCCAGTTTGGGAGCCATTTTCCACTTTAAGTGTCTGCCATAGATCTATGTAGTGATAAACCAGCTCCATGGGTTATCCATCTAACTGTGTATCATAATCTGGGCAGTAGAAATTCTTCACTTACGTAATTTTTCCTGCCCAGATAGTTGGGCTGGACTCTTGACTGAAAATCATTTTGGTGAATATCTGGAAAACCTTACCATCTACTGAGAATCCGTCCTCCATTTGAACCTTGCACTGAACGTCCTTTTCGATAGTGGCAGACACCTTTGATGAACAAACATCTCTTCATTTCATACCTCATTTAATATTAAAAATCAGAAAGTTATTTAACAAACTTATCTATTTTGTTATTTCTATCAAGGAATAATATATAATTTTTTTTAAACCCTCACCTTTCATCTTAAAATCAATACTTTATATTGGTTCTAAGGCAGAAGAGTGGTAAGGGCTGGGCAATGGGGGTTAAGTGACTTGCCCAGGGTCACACAGCTGGCAAGTGTCTGAGATCAGATTTGAATCCAGGATCTCCCGTCTCTAGGTCTGGCTCTCAAACCACCTTGCCACCCAGCTGCCCCCAATAGTATCTGTGTGGAGAAGATAGCTTGTTGGAGGAGAGGACTTTTTAAGATAGAGTTTCACTCTCCTTCAAATACTTTTTAAGAGTTGGTATATCATAGATACCATAGGATTTTATATTCTTTCCACCTTCCAGGTGGCTGTATGACTGTAAAGATGAGATGTGCTGTAGAAAATAATTCAAAGAACCCTGCCCATTCCCTTTTCATACCTTCATCAAATATGTAAGGATACCATGGATATTTGCATAATATTCTTTGAAAATATTTTTTTTTTGTAGAGAAGGAAAAGTATCACCTTTCCATTGGTACTGATCAAGTGTGTGGTTTTCCCTGAATATTTGGTAACCTCAACCACTTTCCTATCTTTTGAGAACTGAACCTGACAGCCCTAAGAAATGCACTGATGTTCATAGATAGGGACCTCCTTCCTGGACACTCTGTCTCATCCAGCTTCCTCTTTTGATCCTTGTTTTCTTTATACATTCTAGCAGGGACTGTGATACTATAGTATGAGCATTGTGGTTCCCAATTGAATGAGAAAAGAGTTTGCTCTGGAAATTTTGAGATTGCTTTTCTCACCTGGACATCTCTGTGAAAAAGCTTTTATGAGGATAGCAGGATAGACTTCTTTATTCCAAAGCCCTTTGACTAAGAATCCTCTTGATGGTCATGTGCTAGTCTGAGGGAAACTCAATACATTTGAGGTACAATCTTTTAAATAAGTGTTGCGTATTTAGCATCCCATGGCATATCTGAAATAGCCCACTCTCTCATACTCTAGAGCAGTGATGGCCAACCTTTTAGAGGTGGCATGTCAAGCCCTGCCCCCTCCCCACCTCCCAGACCCAATGCTGTGCCCCTCCTCCCCAACAGAGATGGAGAGCTCCATGCCACCCCTACCCCCTTACCCCAGACAGGGGAGGGAGGAAGCACTCCCTTTGGGTTACTAGGCAGAGGGGTGGGTGATGAGAGGCAAGTGTAGAGATGCTGAGGGGAGTGGCCCCAGCACTCCATTCTCCTCCAGCTCTACCCCCTGTGAGCCACCCCCCTTAACTCTTATGTGCTCCCATGGGGCTGCTGGGCAGAGGAGTGGGGGATGTGAAAAAATGTCATCAAGTATGGTGGAGAGGGGGAGGAGCAGCTCCACCAGAGTCCCTCTGCCTTTCTAGTAATGAACTTTAGGGGTGGGGGCTAGGGAGAGAGGGTGGCCCATGTGTCTGCAGAGAGTGCTCTGCATGCCATCTTTGCCACCTGGGCTATAGGTTTGCCATCACTGCCCTAGAGGTTCACTGGGAATAAAATAAAAAAAGTCAGCCATCAGGGTTCTATTTTATTCACCTAGCACAGGGCTATTTCTAAGGCTGACTTAAAGATAATAATTCTTTTTTATAGGACAACGTAGAACTCATTGAAAAAACACTGGAGAAATGTGGGGAATGACTCTTCCTCTCCCCACCTTGCCTCTCTTCTTTAAGAGTGGCCTGTGTTTTTGCTTATAAGGATCATAGTTCATATTGGATGGGACTCTATGGTAATTGACAGGAAGGAGTAATAGTAAATAGAGGTATAGTCATGGGAAAAAAATTACTTTTCTCCTCCAACTCTTCCTTTGCTCAGTGAGCTCTGGCCGCTTCTTCCATATAGCTGTGAATTGAATGTAAAAGAATATATATTTCTTTCTCCCAACAAGCCTAAATCCCAGTTCCCATTATCACCCACTTCCCTCTTGCCCACACAGGTAAAAAAGCAATAAAATGAAAATATTTATCACCATGCTCCTGGTTTAAGTGATTCACCCTCACCTCTTCCCAGAATCTATCTTGAATGAGCCTCACCCTACTGATTATTCTTTTCCCATATCCCTTCTTCACTGTGACATTTAATTTATGATGTTTTACATTTGTCAATACATAACTTAGTAATCATGCTCAGATCATTTAATCACTGCATATTTTATCTGCCTGAAATATATTGGGAATTCACTGAAGTTAAGGATTTCGTTGTGTATTTTAAAATTGATTTGAGGGAATTTTGTGTCTCCTGAATAGTGTTTCACATAGAGCTCAGTACCCCACGGATAGTCAATAATATCCGCTCACTACTTGTCTAATTGTTCATCTTCATTAGATAGGTGAACCCCTGCTTCTAAAGCTAGCTTAATTTTTTTATGCTGTCTCTCCCTCATATTTATTATTATTTTTTTTATTTTAATTTAATTTATTAATTTGTAACATTTCTCCATGGTTATAGGATTCATGTTCTATCCTCCCACCCCCTCCCATAGCTCACACACAATTCTGCTGCTTTTCCCTCATATTTCAAATGGCTTCAGCGATACCTACATACAAAGTAGCATTTCAAGAATCACATTTTATCTATGTTGTATCATTTTGTGCGGGCTCTTTTAGAGAAGAGAGAATTCTTGAAATAATGAACTTTGGGGCTAAAAGGGGATTGAGTTCTCGAAGGATGGGTCAGAGACATTCTTCACTGAATAGTCAGCTAGTCTGTATCACGTTGATTTCCTCAGGATATGAATCAGAGAAGAAAAACTAGAACCTTGTCCCGGAGAGAGGAGAGAAGAAAGGGAGAGGATTTTTCACTGGTAAGGAAGGCAGTTTACACACTTGTCCTTTTCACAGTGAGTCATTCACTCTGATACATTTCACAGCAATGTCTATGAGTTTCCCGGGCTGACATTTGAAGTGTCAGCCAAATAAGGGAAAGGGAAGAAAGGGATCACTCTTATTCCACCTTCTTACCATTCATAGAATTCTAGAAGCTGGAAGGGCCCTTGAGAAAATCACTCCATTCACTCTCCTGCCTTTAGGCAGGACCTTATCTAAAATCGTCCCAGACAGGAGGTTAGCCACTCACTCCTGGTGTTTTCTCACCAGTGAACCTTCTGCATCCTCGTCCCCCAGCAGCCTGTCCTGGTGTCGTCTCCTTGGCTGGGACGCTGATCCCTGCGCTCCGGCTTATTCTGCCTCGATGCACGCGGAGCCCGTTCCTCTCCCTTGTCTCCTTTTTGGCTTACAGCTCTCAGAGGACATCTCCTATAACCTCCTCCTTTTACAAATGAGAATCGTTCCTGTTTTTTGTTTTTTTAAACCCTTACCTTCCATCTTGGAGTCAATCCTGTGTATTGACTCTAAGGCAGAAGAGTGGTAAGGGTAGGCAATGGGGGTCAAGTGACTTGCCCAGGGGCACACAGCTGGGAAGTGTCTGAGGCCAGATTTGAACCTAGGATCTCTAGGCCTGGCTCTCAATCCACTGAGCTACCCAGCTGCCCCCAAGATCGTTCCTGTTGTTTAGTCGTGCCCAAAGCTTTGGGACCTTGGGGACTGCTGTCCGTTGGGTTTTCCTGGCAAAGATACTGGTGTGGTTGGCTGTTTCCTTCTCCAGATGGATTAAGGCAGAGTTTAAGTGACTTGTCCAGGGTCACACAGCTAGGAAGTGTTTAAGGTCAGATATCAGAGCCAGGGCTCTCTCCGCTTTGCCACCAAACCATTCTACAGGGACGTCCACAGCATATAAATGCCTTACAATTTTGTCTCCTTTCTTATCCATGATCCGTTTTATCATTCGATCTTCACAAGGACTCTAGGAAGGAGGGGTTATTACTGTTCTCATTTTATAGGTGAGGAAACAGAGCAAACAAAGACTGAGTGAACTGCTCAGGATCACCCAGCTAGTAAGTATCTGGGGTCAGATCTGAACTCAGGTCTTCCCCACTCCAGGCCCAATGCTCTATCTGTTGTATCAACTAACCACCTCCTATAAAGGAGATTACTGAAGCCCAGAGAGGTGACTTGTCCAAGGTCACACTGGCAGTTTTGTGCAGAACCAGATTTAAACTTAGGTCTTATGACTATAAGTTTAGCATTTCAAGCCCAGCACTATTTCCACTGTATTGTACCACCCTTTGGGAAGACCTGAGTCTTTCTCAAAATGAGCTTTAAGTATTTGACCAGAGTTAAGTTACCCTCATTAAATGGCCCTAACTCTTTAAAAATGACATCCTTTTGGGGACAGCAGGGTGGCTCAGTGGTTTGAGAGCTAGACCTAGAGATAGAAGGTCCTGGGTTCAAATCTAGCCTCAGATACTTCCCAGCTATGTGACCCTGGGCAAGTCACTTCATCCCCATTGCCTAGCCCAGTGATTCCCAAAGTGGGCACCACCGCCCCCTGGTAGGTTCTGCAGCCATCCAGGCGGGGTGGTGATGGCCACAGGTGCATTTGGGGGTGGTGAATAACTGTAACGGGGAAGTGATAGTATGTGACAGGGAGCTAAGTAATATTTTTTCTGGAAAGGGGGCTACAGTACGCCAAAAAAGTTTGGGAATCACTGGGCTAGTCGTTACTGCTCTTCTGTCTTGGAGCCAAAACGTAGTATTGATTCTAAGACAGAAAGTAAGGGTTTAAAATAAATGACATCTTTTTGATAATTTTTGTGAATGTCATCTGAGTCCACAACTACTTTGTCTTATAAAATATAGGGTCTTAAATATAAAACCGTAGTCTAATAATAGGTGGGTTACAAAACACCCCACCATAAGATCCGAATGCATTTCCCCTCTTAGATAACATACTTCCATAAATATCTATACAGCAGCTTAGGTTTTAAAATAATTATAAAATGTGATAGTTTCATAGGATTAGTCTTTTCCATCCTCTTATATATTACCGCCCTCCTCCTACGCGCTCATCTAGCCACAGCGGTCTGTTTGCTGTGCCACACATACAAAGCATCTCCTATCTCTGGGCTTTTGCCCATGTCCACTCTCTCCTCCCCTCCAGCTCTTGGAACCCCTAATTACCTTCAAGACTCAGCTCCAGCATCACCTTTTACCTGAGTCCTTTCCAGATCTCCCCCCAAATCACCTTCTATTCATTTTGGATGCTACACCCACACAACTGAAAGATAGGAAGCACAGTGGCACAATGGATAGAGGCCTGGGCCTGGAGTCAGAAAGACCTGAGTTCAAATCTGATCTCAGACCTTTGCCAACTGGGTGGCCCTGGACAAGTCACTTAACCCCATTTGCTTCAGTTTCCTCATCTGTTTTTTTGTTTTTTGTTTTTAATTTTTTAAACCCCTACCTCCTGTTTTGGAATTAATACTGTGTATTGGTTCCAAGGCAGAAGAATGGTAAGGGCTAGGCAATGGGGATTAAGTGACTTGCCCAGGGTCACACAGCTAGGAAGTGTCTGAGGCTAGATTTGAACCCAGGACCTCCTGTCTCTAGGCCTAACTCTCAATTCTCTGAGCCACCCAGCTGCTCCTAGTTTCTTCATCTGTTAAATGAGTTGGAGAAGAAAATGGTGAACTATCCCAATAGTTCTGCCAAGAAACCCCCAAATAGGGTCATGAAGAGTCACATATGGACTGAAAAATGACTGAACAACTTCAACATATACATATAAATACCACATATATTTAAATCTACACATCCATGTATACATATGTACACACACATAAACATACGAACACACATTGATTCTCCCATTAGAATAGTAACTCTTTAAGGACAAGAACTGTTTTACTTTGGTCCTTGTATTCCCAGGGTTTAGTATATGTCTGTCACATAAAGAATTGTTCTGGGGCAGCTGGGTGGTTCGGTGGATTGAAAGCCAGGCCTAGAGACGGGAAGTCCTGGGTTCAAATCCAGCCTCAGACACTTCCTAGCTGTGTGACCCTGGGCAAGTCACTTAATCCCCATTGCCTAGCCCTTACCATTCTTCTGCCTTGGAACCAATACTCAGTATTGATTCCAAGATGAAAGGTAAGGGTTTAAAAAATAAATAAATAAAATAAACAAATAAAAAGCTTGAAAAGGTACAGCTGGGTAGCTCAATGAATTGAGAGTGAGGCCCAGAGATGGGAGGTCCTGGGTTCAAATCTGACCTTAGATACTTTCTGGCTGTGTGAACCTGGACAAGTCACTTAACCCCCATTGCCTACCTCTTACTATTCTTCTGCCTTGGAAACAATAAAAAGCGTTGATTCTAAGATGGAAGGTAAAGGTTACAAAAAAAAAAAAAAAAAAAAAAAAAAAAAAAAGACTTGTTGACTGATTAATTAATCCCAGAATAACTGTGTTGGAAGGAGCCTGAGGGGTCATCGCCTGATTCAACTTCTTCATTTCATTGCTCTTATTTCCTTTTGACCTTCACCTTCCACTTTTTTTTTTTATGAGCTTTGTGTTCTTCCTTAGCCCTCTAGTGTGTTTGGAGGTTCTCTGGGTGTGGCTCGGACCCTATGAATTACTTACTAAGGAGCTCTCCCTTGCCAGGAAAAGTTCACGCCATGCCTGTGCCTTGGCTCGTGCTCAGGATGAGAATCTCGTTCTACCTGGCACTTGTGAGCCTCGCTGCTCCGACAGAGCAGCACCACAGTTATAGGACCAAAATATCGCACGCATTCCCTGTTCCGCCGGAGGTCTCAAACTTCTGTTTCCCCATACATAGCCTGGCTAAGGTAGGGCCTTAAGTAAACAGAAGAGCATGAACTCCTACTTTGTCCCCCAGTCCTCCCCTCCCCTAAGATCCAGGAACACAGAGATCCATTCTTGACCTTGCCAGTTACTTTCTTTTTGGCCTTTGGCAAGTCCCCTAAATTCTCTAAGCTCGTTTTTATTGTCTCCAAAATGGGGTTAAAATAATGTTCATTTCCTGACAATCTAAAATGAATTAAACAAAACAGCAGGATGAGAAGTCATCACAGCTATTAGCTGGTATTTAGTCTTTAGAAGCAAAATAGGATTGGATTCTAAAAAGGTAACTTTAGATGTGTAATTTTTCCCCCTAGTAATCTTTACTTTCTTTTGTAGTAAGAACTCTAAGACAGAAGGGCAGAGTTGAGGGGTTCTCTTGGGCTAGGCAATCAGAGTTATATGACTTGCCCAAGGTTACACGATTAGGAAGTGTCTGAGGCTAGACTGTGCTACCTAGATAACAGAATTTTTGCATGAACAGTCTGAGAGGGGGAGACTATGGGTGACCCTATTTGGGGGCTTAATTCTTTATATTAGAAAAAAAGAGATTGTTATTTTTTTCCTGACAAATGCCAGGAATTCTTCAATTCTATTTTTCCTATGCCCTAAATGAACTTTTCATTGTGGTCAGTTGGAATGCCTAAATGGAATCATCAATTTGAAGATGTTCTAATAGGCAATGATTTGTTTAATGCTGGTGCCATAAATCTAACAGAGAAATCTAAAGCTAAATGTCTCTAAGAGTTATGAAATCAGCTAAACCAGGCTACTGGAATATGTGAGCAATCTGCTACTTGCTCTTTAATCTGAGACAGAAGGTATTTCAAAAGAGAGCAGAAAAAAAGACAGTAGGAGATTGCTGAGTCATTGTTGGGTACTAGAGAGAAAAGGAAATTGTACTCATCTATAAAATGGGACCAGTGATATTTTGGGTTCCAATGATGCCTGGCTAAGAGTTCCTAACACACCAGATTTGAATTATGACTTTAATTGCATGATGATAATTATAGGCTCATTAGATCATTGATTAAGAGTTAACTTGAAGGGACTAAATGGATCATCAAATTCAGTGTTCCCCTTTCAAAGATGGGGAGGCATCATAGAGGATAAGTGACCCAGTGGATGATTATGATATCATTATTATTATTATTATTAACAACAGTTCTTATTTTTATAGTGCTTTCCTTACTGCAATGAGGAGTGATGCCATCCATTTCATTTACTTCACTAAGTGGTATCTTCTTGGGATTGCATAATATGGGCACAAAATGAATAAATAAATCAGTAAATAAATCAAGAGCTGGTAGTTATCTGCAAGCTTACCTTACGCTATTACAACAGTTCCAATTCATCCTATTCAAACAAGTTGTTGACTCTGAAAAATGAGAAACAGATAAAGGCAAAGACACTGACTTTGATTTTCTCTCTTTCATAGAGAACTTTAATATAAAGTAGTTTCTATAATGGTAATGTGAAACGAACCTAGAAAATATCTTATCAAATAGATGCATAATCTCTCTTTTCCAAGCCAAGAAACACAACAGCCAAAGGCAGCATTGCTTGCTTTAGAGTATAAGTTTATTTGCAGAACATCATGGGAGAATAGGTTGGAAGATAATAAATAGTATTATTTCACAAAACCACAAAAGGCAATGGAGGAAAAAAATAAGCCAGCAGAAACCTGGCTTGATACTTAACCAAAAATAGAACTTCCCCAAAGGCAAATGCTTTGGGGCAAAATTGTGAGTTGAACAATAAAGGGAGCTTGAGTTAGACCAAATAGAACAGCTTTGCCAACATTTTCACTTTATGGTTGTTGAATCAGCATCAGTAACAGCTTATACTTAACCACCTCAATATGGGCCAAATGAAGGAGTGGAAATGACACTTGAGAAGAAAAGTGAAGCATGGCTAGGGCCAAACCAGGCACCCACAGAAGAAATCCTTGCTGGAGGTAGCATACTTTTGAAAGCCTTAAGGGATCAGTTTCATGGAATTAAGGATGCTGAAAGAATAAGGAAAAAAAATAATGTGGTTTCATTAACAACAACAACAAAAAGCAACTGAGAATGCATCAAAAACTGCCGAGCCCTCTATCAGTTTTTTATATCTAGGAAAATCTCTGTGCCAGTGGTCTATATATGCATCAAAGCTATCTTGATCTCCCACTAGATTGTAAACTTTTTTCTTTTTAAACCCTTACTTTTGGCTAGGCAAACAAGTTTAAGTGACTTTCCCAGGGGCACATAGAGAAGAAGTGTCTGAAATTAAATTTGAACTCAGGTCCTCCCAATCTCAGGCCTGGCACTCAATTCACTGTGCTAACACAGCTACTCTAATTGCTTCCTGAGAGCAAGGATTGCTTTCTTTTTGACTTTCTGTCTCCAGTACCTGAAAGGCAGTAGAGTATGGTAGATAGTGACGTGGTTTTGGAATCAAGAAGACTACCTTCCACACATGCTAGCTTTGTGACCCTTAGTAAGATACTCAACTTCCCAGAGCTCTCTGGCAACTCTCTAAGAATATAAATTATAGGGTGTAACAGAATCATGGATATTACATAGGTACAACAAGGTAGCACAAAGTGGAGAGAATGCCAGACCTAAAGTCTAGAGCAGTGGTTCCCAAACTTTTTTGGCCTACTGCCCCCTTTCCAAAAAAAAATATTACTTAGCACCCCCTGTCACATACTATCACCACCCCCTTACAGTTATTCATCGCCCCCAAATACACCTATGGCCATCACTGCCTTCCTGGATCGCTGCAGCACCCACCAGGGGGCAGTGACACCCACTTTGGGAATCACCGGTCTAGAGGATCTGGGTTCAAATTTGGTCTCAGACACATCTTAACTATATGACCCTGGGCAAGTTACTTAACTCTATTTGCCTTTCCTTCTGTCTTAGAGAATTAGTAAAACAGAAGGTAAGAGTTATTAAAAAAGACTATGATGTTGTTGTAAATTTGGATAAGTAGGAAGAATTTCCATATCAAGAGTTCTCCATACTGATGAAATCTTAGACTCATGGAGAAAAAAAAATCCTCAGTACCTGTCATAGTACCTGGCCCATAACAGGAACTAAATAAATGCTTGTGAAATTGAATTGAATTGATGAAATAGGGCTTTCCTATAGAAAATGAGGTTCTCCAAAGTTTCTTTTTATGGATGACATCATGCTGTATGCATGAAGATAAAGAATACCACAAAGCAAATTTTCTTAATCCTTTCAGGGTCACAAACACTGTTGGCAATTTGGTGAAGCCTATAGAACCCTAAGTATTTTATTATTTAAATATAATTAATATATTCAATGTGTGAATAAAATATATTTCACTGGATTACAAAGAAAGTCAATTATATTGAAATACAGTTATCAGGGTATTAAAAAAAACAAGCTTAAGGACCTAAGGTTAAGAACCCATGTTATAACACCCCCTCTCCCCCCCGGTGATATAAGGAAAATTACTTAACAATTAACAAAGAAAAACCCAAGTGGATGAAAAATGCCTATTGATTATGAGATACAGCTGAGTGAGCTTCTTGTGAAATTAGTCTATCAATATGTATGTCTAAATCTAGAACTGAAGGTCATCAATGATGTTGGCCCAAAACTGAAAAGGAGGAGAATGGGCTGGATCATATATAGACAATTGTACAGTGCTTTCAATCATTCCAGACTATACCTTGTCCTAAAAACAACGAAAGCCTCTATATTTTAACAAGTGTATGCTGCTGGTAATGCTATGTGACACTGGGTACATCTGACCATATTAAACCATAGATCTGCACCATTGGAGGTAATGCCCTCATCCAGCCCAGATCTGCCCAAGTATAGAAGAATCCACATCTATCTGTAGGCAGTGTATGTAGTTCAGGGGTTAGAGTTCTGGCCGCTGAGCCATGAAGTCCTCCTTCTGACATCTAATGCTTGACCCTGCTTAAGGTTAAGTGTCTGAGGCAACTCTCTAAGGCTGGAAGTTGCAGGGAAGACATCTGCTTGGATTAGTAGAAGGAGTTGCCACACATGGGAGTTATCTAATACAGTGAAATCACAATTTTAGCCTCTCTCCTATATATTCTTATGCTTTATTCTTAAAAAAAAAAAAGAGTCAATAGACCTAGGGTCCTGTCATATTCCTTTTTATTTATTCTTGCTAGAAAGGATATGTTGGAATTCCCTAGAAGGCAGGATTGTCTCCTCCTGATTCATTCCGTAGAGCACTGGCAAAGAACCCTGATGGGCAAAGTATTTAACAGAGTAAAAAGGGTTTTTTGATCATAAGAATTAAATATTCTTAAAAGTGTTTTGATCTTCTGGTTTGATAGGACTTTTCAGAGTACCTGTTGAGAGGGCTCTCATGGCCATTCATAGTGAATCAGCACTGGAGTGCCAAGGTGGTGAATAAGCATTCTTAGGAGGACTCCAGTGGAGTTCTGAAAAGGAAGAGCAAATGTGCCAGGCTGACCTTCTTCAGTGTGACCTGTTATCTGAAGCAAGGGTCCGCCAGGGCTGTGCCTAGAAGGTTTCCTCCAATTCAACAAACATTATTTAATACTACTATGTTCCGGGCACTAAGGTAGCCACCGGGGAAACAAAGACAATAATGACGATGACAATGATGATGATGATGATAGCATTTTAAGGGTTTCAGAGCACTTTACAAGTATTATCTCATTTGATCCTCACAATAACCCTGGGAAAGTAAGTGTCATTATTAGGCACCTTAGGTGGTAGCAGATAGAGCACTGTGTGAAGAGTCTGGAAGACCCACATTCAAATCTATTCTCAGACATTTACTAGCTGTGTGATCCTGGGCAAATCTGTGTACCTTAATTTCTTCAAATGCAAAAATTATTAAAATTGTATTATTATAATGAATATTTATTAATATAATAATATAGAATTAGATGTTATATATAATTATGTATATTATAGGATAGGTTATTTAATATAATAATGTAATATATTTATTAAATGACATTTAATAATTTAATAGAATAAGCACATTATCATGATATAATATCCAATAATATATTAACATAATATATCATCCAATAATATAATTATTCATAATTTATAATTTATTCATCATCTTCCTTAACATATACGTATATATTTGTTCACAAACATTTATTAATATATGTATATATTTATTCATTAGCATTCATTAATAAATAAATAATTGTTATTTAAGATAATTCTCTAATAACAGAATCTACCTCACAGAGTTATTATGAGGATGAAGTAAGATAATTGTAAAGCACTTAGCATATAGGTATAAACTATAAACATAAAAGACAGTAGGTATTTTATATATGTATATATATATATGTATTTTAGATGTGTATATATAAATATATAAATGTTTCCCCCTTTCCTTATCTTCATCTGCAGTTGAGGAAAGTGAGGCAGACAAAGGTTAAGTGACTTGCCCAAGGTCATAAAGCTAGTTAGAATATGAAAATCATAATAGTCCCTGCCTTTGAGGAGCTCACATGCTTTAGAGCTGGGGTCGGCAACGTATGGCCCTCATATCTGGCTCTTTTGAGGGCCAGATATGGCTCTTTCTGCAGGAGCCATAAAGTCAATTTTTTTTCAGGCACTGTTACAGGAGTGTGCACTGTGAGCACTGTACGGCTCTCACGAAATTACATTTTAAAAAATGTGGTGTTTATGGTTCTCACGGCCAAAAAGGTTGCCGACCCCTGCTTTAGAGAGTTAGGGAAGAGATGAGAAAATTACATATGTATAATTAAGACTATACAAAGTAAAAATGAGTAAAAAACAAAGTGATTTCCTTGGAGAATACTAACACATGGAGTGGATCCAGAAAGAGACCTGTAGGTGGTGGCCCCTGTCTGTGCTTTGAAGTGAGCCAAGGACCTGACACCCTAGACGTGTCATTCCACACATTTTATTTTAAGGTCTTATAGTTTACAGACTGAGTTCCTTATGATATTATGAGACAAGTTGTGAAAGTCAAATTATTTCTATTTTCAGGAAACTCTGGGCTCAGAAAGATGAAATGATTTGCCCAAATCGTACAGCTAGTAGATGTTTTGAGGCAGGATTTGAACCTTGGAGTCTCCTGACTTGAAATCCAATACTCTTTGACACAGCAACTCCATGCTGTAAGTGACCTAGAGAAGAGGTCCTATGCTGGATATTTTCACCTAATCCCAATCCAACCCCAAGTGCACATTCCTGGCCTGCCTGGTGCTCAGCTTAATATGCTCTCAGGATCTTGATATTTCATTTCTGACCTTGGAGAAGTCTGTCAAGCTATTTTCTTCCATAACGACGACTAGGTCCCCAGCTTCCTCCCCATCTCAACATAAAGGAATCTTAGCCTTTTTGCCCCCCTCACTCTTACCTCCCCAAGGTACAGTGTCCATCCTATCCCCAAAGAGTCTGCTTCAATTGCTTTGAAGTTTGATTTTATATTTCACTTTTAGAATCTTTCCATTTGTTGAGAGGTTAAATTAGTCTCCTTTTCTCTCTTCTTATAAGGAAGGGGGAAAAAAAAACCATCTCAGCCACCTCATTGTTAAATACAGGCATACATGAATAGGCACACATATCACACACACACACACACACACACACACACACATACACACACACACACACACACACACACACACACACCAAAACAAAAAACCTGCGTAAGAACAAAGGGAAAACAATTAGAAATGTCTCTGCTTCTAGGGGAACAGTAAACTGTAGTAGGTCTGCTTTGACAGCTTTTTGGAGAATTCTAAGGAAGTTACACCCACTTCATTCATGATAATCGGCTGTTTAACACAGAGGAACTCCATATTATGAATGAAGGGGAGCATGTTTTGGCTTGTAGAATAACTTATAAATAAAATGTTGTAAATCTGGATTAATTCTAGAGTGGGAAATCCATTGGGATAAGCGTCTTTTCAAATTGAATGAAGGAATATTACATTCAGATGATCCAGGTCCTAGCTCCAATCTTAGTTCTTCTCCCAAAACAGAAAAACAAAATTTTCATGTCTTTCTGTGGATACCTAATTCATCATTGCCACTAAAGCTGGAAAAAAACCTGAGGTACTAATGAAGATTTTGCCCCATCTTTGGATCCTGTAGCCTGGAGAAAAATCCACTTCCTGTTAGGAAGTCTGCCAGACTTTGCTCAGTTGTCTTGGGATGAGAATGAGCATGTTCAGATGGGTGAGGAGCTTCCATAGGGAAGACGACACCTCCTTTTCTCCATCTCTGAAGAAGACCAGTTGTAGCAAGAGGAATTTATGCCAGACGTAGTGTAGAACTTCCTGGCAAAAAGGATGATCAGGAAGGATTGTTGTATGGTGGAGAGAACATTGCCTAGTGCCATGAGTTCAGAGCCTACTTCTAATGCTTACTACCTCTGTGACTTGGGCAAATCTCTTCTACCTTTTAGACCTGAGTCTCCTTATCTGAAAAAATAAAAGGTTTAGACCAAATGGCTTCTGAGATCCCTCCTCACTCCAGATCCATTTTCTTAATAAAAGAGATAGACATTTCTTCCTGAGAGTGACTATAACATTCTCTTCCCCTGGAGCTTTTAAAGAAAAGAATTTAAGAAATGGATGGATACCTCTTAGACCGGGTCCTTTAGAGCTGTAACTCTCTGATCCAATGACCTCCTAGAATGCTCCTCTGCCAAGACAAGGGACTGGACCAGGAGACTTCTTAAGGCCCTCTAGAATTCAGTGAGTCATTTCTTATCCTAACTATGCTGAGGAGTTGAACTGCCTAGAGCTTTGAGAAAGTTCATTCAGTTCACTTGTTTCCTAATTTCTCTTTGCCCTGGTGGCAGGCTCACTTGCTGCTTTTGGCTAAGGTTGGAGAGGCTGAAATCCCATGAGAAAGGGAAAGAAGAACGTTGGGGGAGGGAGGAGGGCAGAAGCTCAAGGCCAGCATTCCCCAGGCTCACTACACACTATCCAAGTGGGCTGTGACTCATCTGTGATTTTTAGCCCCAAATGCAATCTTTAGCTAACCACAGCCCCAAATGCGTTGCCTCACTTTTTTTTCCTAGTGGCACAGTCTTCTGAGATTTGGGGGAGTACAGAGTTTTATTAGTGTTCTTTCAGCAATCTAATTTAATGGTAGCCACTCCTAGGAGAGTTGAGTCATTCTTAAAGCTTTACAGAATTCAACTAACACTCGTCTTTCTCTCTTCTCCCCCCCCCCCCCTTTTTTTTTTTTTTTTTTTTTTTTTTTTGGTCCTGTGTGATTCTTTTCCCCTGCAGATCTCTCTTTGGAAATGATTGAGAAGAACTGGTGAATTGGACTTCTTGGCATCTGCTCTTTACATGTGAGTACAATCCTGGTTTCTACTATGCTGTCTGATGTCACTCAGGGGTATCTCCCCCAGGTTTCAAGCAGAAAACTGTTTTGTTTGACCTTCAAAGTATAATCCCTTCCCTCTCTAAGAGTCTACCAAACTGGAGATACTTGCATTACTTTTGAAATTCATCTTTGGGGATATTTTAGGGTATTTTCTCTATTTCTTCCTCCTCAACCCCAAGGTGTCTAAGTAGATGAATTCCTCTCTGTGCTGAGGATTCTAGCAGCTGTGTGGTATTTGCTCTTCTAGGGCATTTGAATAAGTTGATATTTCAGTGTCTGCTTAGCATATGGAGTTATTGTTTTGTAGCACTTTACAGATGGCAGAGCACCATGGTAGCTTGTTATCCCCATTTTCTATCTGGGGAAGTAGAGGCAGAAGAGAGAGACAAGAGACTTTGTTGATTCATAAATGATTAAAGGTGGAAGGGTCCTTGGAGGTCATCTCATCTAACTCCCTCATTTTATGGATGAGAACAATGAGGCCCAGAGAAGGGAAGTGATTTAGCCATAGTCACAGAGGTAATAAGTAGCAGAGCTCTAGTGCTAAAAATGTAGATTCCTATTCTGAGGTTCTTGCCACCATACCATGCTATGACTCAAGTAGGATATAGCTAGGACAAGGATTCTTCTAAAGGATTTGCCTTTATGCCTCTTCATCCACTATAATATGCCACCAAAATGTACCATCCCCTCTACCAGTCCCTGGAAAGATAGTATAATCCTTTGTTGAACTCTTCCTTTTGGTCCCCTCATTCCTTTCTGTACCACAAAATGATTAAATGCTGGGTACTTTGGCTATTTTAGTGTATTTCAATGTGTGTCCTTCAAAAGCAGGCCCCTGAGTCATTTTCCTGATATTTGTTTTTTAATCAAATGGAGCCATCATATTGCTTTGATCCATGTAACTCAGACACGATATGTGTTTTTTGCATGAGTTTGTGTGTTTTTACACAAGAGGTCAGCTCTTCACTGCTCATATCACTCTGCCACTTTGAAATTGAAATGTAGAGATGTGGTTTTCCCAGATCAACTAGCATGTAAGTGATGTAGGTAGAGGGTCAAGAACTCACTCATAATTACATTGGATTTTGGCAAGACCCTTTGAGGTCACATAAAACAGGGGGGATGTTTCAGAAGATTATTCTAAGGAATAAAATGAGGGGGAAGAAGAAGGGACATAGGAAATACTTGGCTTAAAGGGAGAATGTTCTAGAGCAGTGATTCCCAAAGTGGGCGCCACCACCCCCTGGTGGGTGCTGCAGTGATCCAGGAAGGAGGTGATGGCCACAGGTGCATTTATCTTTCCTATTAATTGCTATTACATTTTTTAAAAATTTAATTTCCAGGGGCACTAAGTAATTTTTTTCTGGAAAGGGGGCAGTAGGCCAAAAAAGTTTGGGAACCAGTGCTCTAGAGCAACATGGTGTAGATGGAAAGACCCTGTGTGTGTGTGTGTGTGTGTGTGTGTGTGTGTGTGTGTGTGTGTGAATCTAGAGTTTTTAATTGTACTTTTGTTATTATGTGGCTATTGGTAGTGATAACAAAAACAATTAGTATGTACATTGTCTTTTAAGGTTTACAAAATACTTTTTTTTCCTTACAAGAGAATGTAGTACAAATATTATTTTCCCCATCTTACAGACAATAAAGGAAACTGAGGCTCAGTGAGATTGTTAAATGTTAAATACATGTCGAATATGTATTTCATATTAAATATGCCTTCATTTTCCTCATAGGAAGAGGAGTCATTTCTTTATAAAACTTGATTTTTATAAATCACTACAAATTATTTTAAAACTCCTGTGCTTAGGCACATACCAGAAAAATCAATAAATATTTGTTGAATTTGAAAGTTTGGGGGATTAATAATTTAAGAAACTAACACAAAAAAGTGGGCTTATATAGTTAGAGTCCAGCTTCATGAATGGTGTCCCAAATCTCCTTGTTTACCACAGTTATTTGCCCACATCTAATTAGTAAGTGTTGAAGGCAAGATTTGAATCCAGATCTTATGATTAGAAGTTGATTCCTTTCTACCATAAAATAGTGTGTGTTAACCCTTCAAAGAGCAAGTCATGATATTTTCAACAGGCCTCAGTCTTCCAGTCTACAGTATGGGGATAATAATACCTATTCCTCCTTAACTTCATAGAGATGTGTAAGGGCAATGAGATAGTAGATATTAAAGCACTTTGAGCCAATGGAAAACACAAAATACTTTTATAAGGAGGAAATATTATGTCTTAATTAATTGTTGTGTTGTTACTTTTTTCCAAATCCATTTATTTAATTATTTAATTAAGGAATTTTCCCCCTATGGTCACATGATTCATATTCTTTCCTTCTCCTTTTCCTACCCTCCTCCCAAAGCTGATGAGCAATTCCACTGGGTTATACACGTATCATTGTTCAAAACCTATTTCCATATTATTAATATTTGCAACACAATGATCAATTAAAGTCAACATCCCCAATCATATCCCCATAGAACCATGTGATCAAGGAAATATTTTTTCTTCTGTGTTTCTACTCCCACAGTTCTTTCTCTGGATGTGGATAACAATCTTTCTCCTAAGTTCCTCTGTATTGTCCTGGGTCATTGCATTGCTGCTATGACAGAAGTCTATTACATTCGATTTTACCACAGTGTATCAGTTTCTGTGTATAATGTTCTCCTGGTTCTGCTCCTTTTGTTCTGCATCAGTTCCTGGGGGTCTTTCCAGTTCACATGAAATTCCTCCAGTTCATTATTCATTTCATGTGCTTTTATTTCTTTAAGGATTATTGAAATCCCTGCTGTAATTTGAAGATAAATGGGAGTCCTATAGTCACTACTATGCCTGTGCACATATAGGACAGTGTTTGGATTCATGTGGGAAGTCCTACTATTTCTGAAGCTAGGTTTGTGCTAGGTGCTGGAGGCATGAAGACATGTCAGATTAAGTCAAGAAGCCTTTATTAAATGCTGACTCTATACTAGGCATTGTGCTAAAAGAAAAAATAAAATGGCTATTTCCTCAAGGAGTTTTTTTCCTACTGAAGCTGTGGAATGGGGAAATGCTTATAAGTGAATCTATTCCTATTCACACTATCTTGCCTATAGGATTCTTATGGAAATCCTTCTACATTTGTATTGACATAGAAGAGGCATCCTCAATAAGCTCTCTTACATTAGAAGATTACTTGGAAAGGTCTTATTTTTCCTTTACTTTTACTGTTTAACAAAAAGTCTCCTCTTACTCAAAAGCTTTGCTTTTAGAAATTTTCAATTATAATAAATAGATGAGTGGTATGGCGTGAGAGGAATTCAAAAGGGGAAATAATTTTGAGGCCGGAAGAATTGACAAGGCTTGGGTGGGGAAATAGATGTCTCCTGTGTGGTTGGAACTCAGAAATACAATACGAAAGCTAAAAACCTAGACCTACTTACTAAAAATGCATTTTTAAACATTTTTTTCCATCTTGTAGATTATGTCTGGAGGTAGGAACTTTCCAGAAAACATACATTGTAAACTCAAAGAACCTGGGTTTGGGAATTTTTGTTTGTTTGTTTTGGCCATATGCAAAAATCAACTGACCTTGGAGATATATTAAACATATTGAAAAGCAAAGAAGTGACATTTGGTTAAAACTCATATTGGTAAATGCCAACAGGCTTTAGAGGGGGCTTTCTCCTATTAGAATGTAATTTTCTAGAAGGCAGGGGCTATTTCCTTTTAGTCTTTGTATCCTAAGAAACACAACCACCAAGAGACAATGTGAAATTGTAGATAAGAACATTGACCATAGTTCATCTCTGACCTCTGACATGCTGTCTTTGGGACACTGGAGAAGTCTCCTTTGGCTTAGGCCCCTCTGTGATCCTAGTATAAAAGATGCCTACCTAAAATGATAAAAGGAGGTTTTCCCTTCTAGGAGTTCCCCCTTCTATTGAATTATAGATACAGTCCCCATTCCGTACTTTTTAGAGACACATGATGTAGCCTATAGGCTAGAAGGTCAGTCTTAGAGTCACGACTATCTGGCTTCAAGTTCTCCTATGATACATAATGAGCTGTGTGATCCTGGGCTACTTACTTAACTTCTGAATGATCTAAGCAACATTCTAAGCATATGTGTTATACACCTATTGCTGATCTTCATTGGCAGAGAAATTTTCCACACTGGGACATCCCCCAAAGGACACAATCATAGATATAGATTAAAAAAAATCCAGTATCTAGCATGATGCTTGCCCAGAATGGGTGTTTAATAAATGTCTGTTGAGTTGAAGATGGCTTCCTCTTCAAATAAATAGCTCTGTAGCCTAAGATACATTGACATAAGAATTATAAGAATAGGCAAGCTCAGCAACCATAAATTTTTAAAAAAATTATGAAAGGAACTAGCATGAGGACAGATAATTTTCAGTCAGTAATTAAAAAAATTAATTTGCATTTGGTTTTAGAAATATATCGGCCTTCTTTTATATTTTGATTTGAAGGCAAGGACCATGTTAAATTGTCTTCATTTTCCTCATGAGAGAAGATTCATTTCCTTACAAAATTTAACTTCTGTAAATCCCTGTAGATTGTTTTGAATTCCCCCATGCTTAGGCACATACCAGAAACTCAGTAAATATTTGTTGAACTTGAATGTCCTTGGAATTAATACTTTAAAAACAAACACAAAATAGTGGGCCCATATGGTACAAGTTCTATCTTCATAAGTAATGTTCAAACTCTCCTTGCTCACCCTGAAATCTTTACTGGTTATATGATCACTTTAAATAACTAAAGCCCAGAATTGTTATTGCACACTCAGTACCTCTCAACCAAATGCCATGACTAAAGAAGGCCTTTCCCAATTCCTTCTGTTGCCTGCATCCCCCTGCCCACTCTACCTGTTTCTTTGCTTTGTATTTACTTTGCTTATAATTTGAATTTACTTATTATTGTACATATTGTTTCCAATAGGATGCAAGCTCCTTGAGGACAGGGACAGTTTCATTTTTTTAAAGCCCTTACCTTCTATCTTAGGAGTGATACTAAATATTGATGCTAAGGCAGAAGAGCCACAAGGACTAGGCATTGAAGATGAAGTGACTTGCCTCAGGTCACACAGCTAGGAAATATCTGAGGACAGATTTGAACCCAGGACCTCCTGTTTCCAGGCTTGGTTCTCTATTCACTGAGCCACCTAGCTGCCCCTTGACAGTTTATTTTTATCTTTATATCACTAGCACCCAGCATCATATCTGACACAAATGCTTGTTAGACGAATACATAAAATGAATGAAGACTAGTCCACACTGGGACTAGTATTGTTGTCTGTGTCTTCTTTAGGACAAGAAACTTGGGGGCTGGGGACGTGTGAGGGTGGTAGTCTCTTCTGGTTTCAATATGTACTAACTATATACTTAATTTAACAGAATAAATGAGAGTACCAATAAGAATCTAGGAGGGATAATCATCTCCAGATAATCTAGAGTTGACAAAACAAGAAATCTGACGAACTCCAGTCAACAATAAGCAGGACTAATCTGTGCTAACATATAAAGCTCTAGATGGACCCTTAAAGTTATTGGTGGGGGATAAAGGAGATCTCAGTTTCAAAACAGGTAAGAAAAATTGAGTTTAAGGTCTGCTTGGAGAGGGAAAAAACTACTGAGGCTTCTCTAATGTCAAGATGTCAAGATCATACTTTGCCTATGGCATAGATACTAGTTCAATGGAAGAGGGGACTATTTAGCTGGATAATTATGGGCCTCCATGACCAATTTAAGAGTATTCCAAGTTAAGATCTCCATGCCGGGGTAAGTACTATACTCAGTGATGCTGGCCGCTGGGTAGATTTCTTTTTCTTTCTATTTTTAGCCCTCTCTCCCTTAAGTGTTAGTAAAGTCCTTTTCAGAAACACAGCCTTTGTTTATTGGTATACTGTGTGGAAGAGAGGGATGGGGATTGGAGAGGATAGGCAACATTCACACTAAGGCTAGGAGAATCCAGGAAAGTTGGAGTATTCTAGACACTAGATGGTGAACTCTTGGACAGGAGGGAATATGACCTATTTACATCATCTGATCTCCCATAGCAACTCAGTCAACAAGAATTTATTAAGCACTTGCCATGTGCCAGGAACTGTCCTGAGAAAGAGACAAGGAAGGGACAAGGAAAGGCAAAAATGTAGTCCTTCCCTCAAGAAGTTTATATTCTAATATTAAAGACAGAACATGTGAACAGTTGAGTACTCTCAAGATGTATACAGTGTAAATGGAAAGGTAATCTTAGAGAGAAGGTAATGCATCCTGCAGAAGGGAAGATGAGAGCTGAGTTTGGAAAGAGGCCAAGGAAATTAGAAAGTGGAGGCGAGGAGAAAGAACATTCCAGGATTAGGGGATAGCCAGTATTGAGAGATAGCAAAGGAGAGAAAGTAGATCAGCATAGTTGGATTGTAGAGTTCACAGATGGGAGTAAAGTTTAAGAAAACTTGGAGAGGGAGGCCAACTAGGTGGCTCAGTGGATTAAGAGCCAGACCTAGAGATGGGAGGTCCTGGGTTCAAATGTGACATCAGACACGTCTTAGCTATCTGATCCTGGGCAAGTCACTTAGCCTCTGTTGCCTAGCCCTTACAACACAGTATTCTAAGGTAAGGACTTTAAAAAAAAGAAGAAAAAGAAGACTGGAAAGGCAGGAAGAGTCCAGGTTGTAAAAGGCTTTAAATGCTAAACAGTATTTTATATTTGATTCTGGGGGTCATAGGGAGTCACTAGAATTTGTTGAGTAGGGTGGTGTCAGACTCATATTTTAGGAAAATCCCTTTAGTGGCTAAATGGAGGATGGTTTGGAGTGGGGAGGAACTTGGGCTAGGCAGACCCACCAACAGTCTATGGTAGCAATCCAAGTATGAGATGATGAGAGTCTATGTCAGGGTGATAGCTGTGTGTGTCAAGAGAAGGGGTCATGTACTAGAAATGTGAAGGTAGAAACAGAATTGACAACAGACTAGCTTTGTAGGGGAATTGTGAGCGAGAAGTTGAGATAGACACTAAGATTATGAGCCTGGATGGCTTTGAGGTTAGTAAAACCCTTGAGAATATTAGGGAAGTTGGTAGAAGGGAAAGGTTTTGGGGGAAGGTAGTGAATTCTGTTTCAGACAAGCTGAGTTTAAGGCGCTTATGGAACATCATGTTTGAGATATCAAAGAGATTGGAGAAGAGGCTGAAGCTCAGGAGAGAGATTAGGGTTGAATATATAAATCTGGGAATCGTATGCATAGAGATGAACATTGAAGTTATGGAAGCTGATAAGATCAAGATAGGTGGTTTAGAGAGAAAGGAAAAGAGGACCTAGAACTTGCTGGGACTTCTATAGTTAGTGGTCCTGAGTAAATAACCAGTAAAAGAGACTCAGAAGGAAATCAGACAGGTTAGAGACCCAGGAAAGAACAGTATCCTGCAAACCTTGTGAGGGGAGCTAAGGGTGATCAAAAGTATTACATGCAGAGAGGTCAAGAAGAATGAGGATTGAGGAAAGGACATTAGAGTTGGTGATTTAAATATTATTAGTAACTTTGAAGAGAGCTGTTTTATTAGGTTAGTTAGCACTGGTGTGGCCAGTAACACTAATATGGTACATGGTGCCTTCTATGTAATAGGCACTTTGTGTAGTAGGAAAGACATTGTGTTTGGAGTCAGAAATTATAGACCATAGAATCAGAGGTTAAGAGATAAAAGGGACCTCAACTATCACTAGTCTCATCCCCTTGACTTTGCATATGTGAAGACTTGAGGACCAGCTAAGTGATTTGCTCAAGGTCATACAGGTAATAAGCATCAGAGGTCAGATTAATTAACTCAGGTCCTCTGATTTTAAACGCTATAGTCCTTTAAGTTAGAATCCAGCTCAGCTATGTACTACCTGTGTAACCTTGGGCAGATCACTTAAACTCTTTGGACCTCAGTTTCTCCTTTTGTGAAATTAGCTTAGATTGGATGATCCCCTATGGCTAGCTCTAAGTTCTGTGATCCCAATTCCATTCAGTTTAATAGGCATTTTATTTATCCTAATGCTTTACTAGAATAAACATAGGCTATACCACTAGAATATGATCTCTTAAAAAGTATATGCTATTTTTGTTGTTCAACCATTTAGCTGTGTTCAACTCTTCAAAATGTCTTATGGGATTTTCTTGACAAAGATACTGGACTAGTTTATCATATCCTCATCCAGTGGAGTAAGGCAAACAGAAGTTATGTGACTTGCCCAGGGTCATACAACAAGTGAGTGTCTGAGATTAGATTTGAATTCATGCTTTCCTGACTGCTGGCCTATTCACTAAGCCACCTAGCTGCTATAAATATATGTATATGAATATATGCATGCATACATACATATACATATATTTGTGTATATATCTAGGTTATGAACATTAATGTATATTATTGGCTCGACTAAGATTTTATGTAAGATTTGAAAGAACAGCATGGCTTATTTTTTAAATTATGGTAAATGCTTACTAATATGGCTGAATGGATAGATGGACAAATGAATAGATAAATATGGAGTAGAAGAAAGTATTAAAAAGAAGGAAAAAGGACAAGCTGTCTGGTTTCTTTTTCTGTTCATTCTTATTTCCACTTGACCTTTCATGATTTTTTTAGGCCCTGGACCAATGGACCAGAGCTTATCTTTATACCTTTATTTAGTTGGCGACGCTAAATCAAACAAAGAAAAACTATATCACACAAGGAAGAGAAGAGAGGAGAGCAAGCTTAGGTCAGTTAGGGTGCCACCCAGGAGCTGTGGAGAGAGCCTGCTCACAGTTGTGGAACTTTGAGCATCATCTTTTCCAAGGAAGAGTGATGTGGCCAGGAAGCAGACGAAAGACAGACCTTCCTTTCAGGTACATATGGGCACATGGAAGGTTTTCAAACCACAGTCCTACCAAGTTGCCTGACTTTTAGGCTGTCTCCTTTATTTTAAAATCTCGATTGCCTGCCTCTCCCTCTTGGTGCTTATATTTATGTACCCGCGACAGGTGATTCTTATGTAAGAACATTGTCTCGAGTGTGATAAATTTGGGCTCAAGAAATCTCAGCTCTGTTGCTGCAGATGGCAGTGTCAGGATAGGGAAGAAAGGGCGAGGGGTCCTGCAGGGTTGTAGGCTGTCTGCAAAGTGGCTCTTCAGCACAGAGCTGCCAAGTCCATGGGTGTTGGCATCAAGGTCAGATATAAAGGGCAGGGTCAGTCCACAGGGTTGACATTCATTTCAGAAATATCCTTTTCTCCTCCCTAGGAAGCTGGCTGATTCAACCCCACTGAACTATCCAACACGATTTTAGTCTCGACCTATGTTTTCTGTGACTTCTCCCTTTTTGGACTCTGTATAATTTTCACTGACCTCCCATAGGGTGAATTATTTGATGCAATGCATATGTGCTAGAAATTTGTGTCCATGAAGTATGGGTTTAGCCAAGGAGGTATTTCCACCTTCTTCACATGGGCTAAGATCTTATCTATCATGTTGGATCCTCTTCTGTAGATACCTTTTTAAGGAAGAAGAACAAATCAATAAGGCAAACAATCAGCCAGCTCTTATTAATTGTCTACTGTGTGCCAGACACCATGATAGGTGCTGAGATAAATTAATAGAGAGAGAGCGTACTCTCTTTGCAGAAAATTTCATCCTAAGTTTCAGGGGGAATTTAACCTAGGGAAGTTTGTAACCTATGGCATGTTTACACAAGATCACAGGATTTAGAGGTGGGAAGCTACTTTACTGTGTAGATATCTTGTCTAGGGGCATGCAGGTTGAATTTCTTAGGCCTAAGGATTGGTTGTCAATTCTACCCAGCCTTCTCTCCTTTTTTTTTTAGAGTTGCTGCCATTTGGTGCCTGCCACTCTTTATTTCTTACACCCCTTTTTGACCCCATTGAGATTCTTCACATTCATGAGCTGTTAGACCCACCCTCTTACTCATCACTTTTTCAAGTCACCACATTTATACTCTGTAGTCCACCTCACCTTCAAAAGAACAACCTAAACATCTCCCTTTAGATGAGCTTCTGACCCCTCACTTAGAAAGTAAAATGAGCACCATCTCCTTGGAGCCTTCTAATATGTTTTTGTAGGTGAAAGTTTGGACAGGAGATACCATGTTTGTCCCTCTGTCTTACTCTCCTGAGATCAAGGATGATATCTTAAGCCAATAATTGGGAGGGGGATACACTCTAAACGATATCTGTTATTTTCATAGTGATATCCCTTGACCCCCTTTTTGCCTCTAATGACCACTTCTAAAGATGACTTACCTTGGACACACACACACACACACACACACACACACACACACACACACTCTTCTTTGGGCCTTTTTATTCCAGTGTTTTGAAGCCTAAACGAATACATTTTGTCCCACCATTTTTAGAGATACTATGTCCTTAGCAAGAATAAAATCACCCTTCAAGGTAGGGGGGTGGGATGATGAATGTCAGATGTATAGATATACATATACATGTGTATATATATGTATATATATATACACACACATATATATATACACATATATACACATTTTTATATTCATGCAGTGAGTCTTGTAAGGATGGCAGAAAATGTTCAAGGGAGGAATGTGCTAGAAGTGGGAAATGTCACATTCATCAAGGTCTTTATAAAAGATGAATGTGATACACTGGAAAAGGGTGTAGGCAGATTTCCTTGTCATCTGTGTACTCATCTTCTGCATCTCTTTGCTCTATATTGATGTACATCATTTGAGTGTATGTAAAAACTGCCTTTTTATGCATTTCTGTGCACATGTTTATGTTATTAGATATGGAAAAATGGGAAGATACTCCATTTTGTATCATTCAAAACCTAATTCCTAAGGTGATTGGAAGCTATTGTCAGAAAATTCCTTTAGGATCTTTTTTCTCTGGGAAAAAAATCAAAATTCTAGAAAATATAGAATTTTAAGAAGTATGTGTATATGTGTATACACACACATTCCTTTTTCCCTAGAGGTCACTTGGGTTTCATCTTCTGAACAATTTGGGAATAACAAGGGAATAAAGTAGCCAGCATTGTTTTGGAGTCCCTAGTGTTTCAGCCCTTCCCCTGTGCCCATCCCAATTCCCAACTCTGCCTTTTTCTAGTGGAAGCTCTGGCTAAGTCAACATAGGGCCTGAAACAAAATAAGGACCAGTAGCAGAAAGTGTCAAGGAACCTCACAGATCTCTACCCCCAGGATGAGGGAATAATATACCAAATGGTGAGGAAGAGTGGTCACTTTGGAGGATTCTGGCTGCTAGATTCCTACTGGAAAATCTCTGAATTGTAGGCAGGCGGCAGAGTCTTATCTCATACTCTCAGTCCATTTTCTGCATTGTCGCCTTCTCCTGAGGTTTGGCTTTTGGGGGGGGGGGAGGAGACTTAACTTGTGGGGGAAGATACAGTTCCTATGAACATAGGATAAACTAGAGTCCCAGACACAAAAGGAAAATGAAATGTTCTTCCAATCCAACCATGCCAGTCTTTACCATATTCTGCTCTTCACACCCACATAATACCTGTATCTCTAGTCTATCTTGTTTGTAGTTTTTTGGCACAGACAGGCATGAATTTAGTAGAAAGATGCTCTTAGCTACCAAGGGTTTAATTTTTTTTATCTTTCATGCTTCCTATGGTACAGTTCAAAAATATCTAGTTGACTTATGTGGACTCCCTTTTTCTCCCTTGTCCCAAATATGAGCACATGTGTAAACACACACACACACATCCCTTCCAGATACATGTTGAAAAGGAGAAAATCTTGCACTTTGAAATTTGTATGCCATGCTACCAATAATTTAGTGACCATTTCCCCCAATTTATGTTTCAGGTTAAATTCTAGTGAGACTTTGTAAGATCCTTCTATAGAATCTGGCACAAACAATCTCTGTTCTCCTTTATGGATAATATAAGAAGCTATAGAGGTCAAACCAGGTTTTCCTCACTAAGGACTAAAGACTAAATCAACATGATGACAATGGTGGCAATGGTGATGGCAATTATATTATCATAATCAATACTGCTATGTCTTTAATATTTATTGCTGTAATAAGATCATAGAATCCTAGAATTGAAAGATGACTTCAGAGGCCACCTGATCATCTACTGACAAAAAGCACCATTGGGACTCTGTATGACCCAAATTCATTGGGCAAAGGGGAAGCCATGAAAAGGGTTTATGCTTTTCTTGGTTTCTACTTTTGCATCTACTATTTTCAAACCCTCTCGTATGTGCTCATCCAGCATAAGCTTGAACATTTTGAGGACATGAAACTCAATATTTCATTGGGCAGTAAATTCTACTTCCAGATTACAAAAATTATTAGGAATTTTCCCTTACATTGAGCAGAAGACTTTCTCTATGAAAATTCCACCCATTTGTCCTAATTTTGACCCCTGGGTACATGTAAAATAAATTTGATTCCTCTTCTCTACAGCAGCCCTTAAAATATTTGAAGATACTGTTCATATCCCTCCAAGTTTTCTCTTCTCCAAATTAAGCCTTTGGAGTTTTTTCATGTGACATAGTTGTCTTCTTCTGAACCCTCAAGTTCTTCAACATCATTCTTTAAAACATGGCACCCCATTTAAAAGCCTTAAGTGGTCCCATACTAGTTGCTATGCTCAGTGATAATTCATGTTTATTCAGCATTTACAAGTTTTGCAAAATGCTTTCCTAATAACCAGACAACGTGGTAGGTTTTGCCTCTAAACCTTTTTATATGTGCCTTTCTTATATCTTCTACAATATCTCCCTCATAATGGGAAGCTTGCACCAGTCCTTCTCAAGTGACCTGAGGGAAAACTTTTTAATTGCATTCAAAGTTCAGGAAGTTCTCTATCCACTCCTATGAACAGAGAAGAGCTACTACTATGGCTTAAGCCAGTGTTGGGAACCCTAGAGATTGACGTACCCAAACTGCACCTTCTAGCCACCTGTGAGTCCCTTGCATTACCCCAGACAGTGGGAGAGGAAGTGCTTGCATTGGTCTGCTGGGCAGAGGAGTAGGTCATGCAAAAAATGTCCTCAGACACGGTGGAGAGAGGGAATGGAGCAGTACCTTCCATGCTGCCAGGGCACACATGCCATGTCTCCACCAACATGGGAAAGCTTTAATTAGCAAGAGTCTATTCAACATGGTTAAGATGCAACCAAAGGCCTGGATTACCTATCCCATAGATCCCTTAGAAAACAATCATTGCTCCATTCCACAGGCAGTATATTTGTCAGTTTGGGGAATCCCTCTCAAGAAAAGAGATGGGTGGGTAATCTCTATCATTCTGGCGTTGTGGCCAGTTAGCCTTTCTTTTCCTTATTACAACCATTTTATTCCTTTTATTTTAGGAGCGTTTTATTTATTCCTAAAGCCTCTTCTTTTCCTCATTTGGCTCCCTGAACTCAGGTAGAAGACTAAGACTTATGTTCCTTTCAACAGAGGACTGAATAAAAGCTCTTGAGTGATCACATTTGGGATGAAGAGGGTGACAGTCAGCTCCATATTTACTAGAGATCTTTTGCTGCTCATGATATTCTAACGGTTCTTGGGGGTTATCTTGAACCATTTATATGTACCTTGAATAGTGAAGGTTTTTTGACTTGAGAGCTCTTCAAGATGGGTGGTATTCTGCCTCAAACATGAAAACAAAATTACCAATCCTGCTACACATAAGCCATTAACTATCCCTAGAACTACCCTGCTTGCCCGAGTATTCCTATAAATAAAGGGATTTACTCATGTCTAGTATTTTAAGACTGTCAAAGTACTTTCTTCACAATGACCTGTTAATTATCATAATGTTATAGATGATAAAATGGCATTACAGATGGCTATGTGCCTGAAGTCCTAACAGAGTTGGGTTTTAATAGGCCTTCAAGACCATTGATCTCTTCATCAGACAACAACGATTTTATTGCCAACATACAGCATCTTCTTCCTCACTTCCTGGATTCTATTCCCTCTTGAAATCACCTGCTCTGTCACAGGCTTCCATCAGACTGTTGATTCCTTCCTCACCTCTCAGTTCCAGGTGATATAATGCTCTCTGAGGACAGCAAATGATCAGGCCCTGATCTTACCGAATCTGCCCTCAATCTCAACTTCAGGCAAGCACTGCCTTGAGCAGAAGCATATGGGATCTCTTAGCCTCTGCTTCAGAGGTGTCAAACCCAAGATCCAAGGCCATTCACAACACTCCCAAGTGAGGCCTGAGCTAGATTACGATGTAACTGGGAAATACTTAACCTAATGAATAAAAACATAAATAACATTACATTTTAAAACGATGTCCACATGCCGCCCTCAGGGGGTCCTTACACAGGGTTTAGTGGACCCTGTTTCTATTTGAGTTTGAAACTATTGCTCTACTTATCAGAGTTCCAGGCCTCCTGTGGGACTTACAGGGTGAGAGTATAGTATTAGATTGGAAAATTATATCAGAAAGTATGAATCAGACTCAAAGGCTTTGATAACTGTATAGTAGGAACTCATCACTGGTCCCTTCCCAGATGTTGCAATAACACATCCAGGCACAAGTCCCCTTGTCCCCTATGACCCCACTTCTGTCTCCCAGAGTGGGGAGATTGAGTAGGTGGTGGTAGAAACATTCATAAAAAATGAGAAACACTTTAAGAGGCTCAATGGGGAAGGAATCTGGGCATTCCTAACCTCTTCATATATGTTGCTTCAATCTATATGGTCTTACCTGTCCCCTTTACTCTCCTAGTTCTGGGAGTGCTATGTGGGCCAGTTCCTGAAAGTTGACAATGAAAGACCCACTTCTCCTGATTTAAATGTTTTGGCTGATGACAGGGTCAGTATGGACAGGAAACTTTTGGATTTTCCAGGGCTGCTGTTCCCTTTCTATTCCCCAAACCCAGTTGCTCCCTTTCCTTCCTGTGCTAGGAATTCAAGATAGATTGAATGGGCAAGGAACTGCTAGTTAAGGATGTCAGTTAAAAGGCTATTCAATAGTGTAGCTGGACAAACAAAAAGACCTCCTTAGAAGAGTGACTCGAGTGGAATAATGGGAATAAGGGAAGGGAGGCTTTTGGGAAGGTGCAATAAATATTTAAAAATGCAAAATTCAGTAAAATGTGGCTTAAATATCCAGATAGTGCCACCAAATAAATGATAGTAAATCAAAGGGACCACACAGAAGCCAATAATAGAGTAGTCCCTGAGTTGACATCATGAAAACTTGCCAAGGAGTGAGCTTCTGGAATAACATAAGCATTGAATTACTTGTCCTCCATCTTGTGAAGAACTATAAGAAGGAGAAGGAAGAACTGGACCCCAGTGAATACTGACTTGCTATAATGATGAGACGAGTTAGTCTTTTTTCATGAAGAACTCCCTTCTTAAGCCATAGGGAATACCTCATCTAGTTGATTTTGAGAAGCAACATGATATAGTAGATAGAGTTCTGGATTTCAAGTCAGAAAGACTTGTGTTTGAATCCAGACTCAGCTATTTCCTACTTGTATGCTCCTGGACAATGCCACTTAACCTCTATTTGCCTGAATTCCCTCATCTGTGAAACGAGGGAGCTGGATTCTATATTCTCTCAGTTCTTCCAGCTCCAAATCTACGATCCCATGTCCCTCAGCAATTGTCTTTTGTTTGAAGACAAAGAGGGTGAGTTATTCTGCCTTTCAGTTTTACCCTCTGCAAAATCTTTGGGTCTTTGTGGGATGGTGCTACAATGAACTAATTCCTGGCCCATTATACTTTGGGTGTATGTATATGGTAGGGTGTATACATATGGGAGACGGGGGCATAAACATTTATATAGTATTATATTTACTAGAGGCAGGTTCTGTGCTAAGCACTTTACAAATATTTGATACCCACAAGAACTCTATGGAGTAGGTGTTATTGTTAGCCCCATTTTACAATCGGAGAAGCTGAAATTAAACGACTTGTCCCAGATCACATAGCTAGTAATGTCTAAGGCCAGATTTAAACTCAAATCTTCTTGACTCTAGTCCCCAAACGCCATCCACTGTACCACTCACCTGCTTCAGACAGGACAGAATGTCCCTCTTCATCATAGCAATCTGTTTGCATGGTTTTATTTTTTTCATTTCCATAAATAAAATTAGCTATATTTTTAAAATTAATTTTACCATTGCTTCAGGGGCAGAGGGTGAATTTTGACATTTTTCACGTTCCTTTCCCAAGTACTCTCCCAAAGTTCCTCCAAAAATGTCCTCAATCTCTGACTTTCCCCTTCTGTCTTCTCTATTTTATTCCCCACACGTAATATTCAGAGAATTTTCTCGTTGAGGAACTTTCTGAATATTTGATAGGGAAGGAGAGAAGAAAATAACGGAGCAGCTTGTGAATGAATACCATTCGAGAATGTTCAATGGATGCTCACATAAATTGCCCAGGGACCTCTCTAAATAAGACATGGTCTAGTTTGAGAGCAGAGGGTGAAAAAACATTTTGTCCTGTGTATTCTCTGGCAAGAAAATCTGATTGCTAAGCTGACTCAGAAGGCATTTAGAAATGTAATTTTGAGTTGGGAGGGACTTAGAAATGATCTATCAAATCCTTTGGACATGTAAAGAAACTGAGGCCCAAAGAATTGAAGTAACTTGTTCTAAGTCCCATAGCTGGGTAGAAGTAGAGTAAAGACTTCTTGTTGTTGGGCAGGCAAGAGACTCAATGGATAGAGCTCCTAGACCTGTAGTCAGGAGTTCAGATAAGTCAAATAAGTTCAAATCTGGCCTCGGATTTACTAGCTGTGTGATCCTGGGCAAGTCACTTAACTCTGCTTTGGTTTCCTCATCTATAAAATGAGCTGGAAAAGAAAATAGCAAACAACTCCAGCAGCTTTGCCAAGAAAACCCCAAATAAGTTCCCTAAGAGTCAGACAGGATTGAAACAACTAAACAACAACAATAAGGTAGAGCAAAGACGGGAACTTACATTTCCTTATTTCCACTTTGCTATGCTATCTCCCTTTAGGTTAGACTAGAGGAAGAAATCCCTTTTTTGAGGTTCAAAAGACATTGGGAATGTTTGACATCTCTTCCTCCAAATAATTTTAAGAACATGGTTCACCTGAATGATCAAAGTGTGGATTTTCCAGAAAGTAAGAGGAAAGACAGGGTGGGTTTTGTTGATTCTAGCCCCATAAGGCCCATAATTCACTGGAATATATTTTTTTTCGTGATACTTGCCCTCTTAATGATTCTGTTTCTTTCTCTTCTGAGCGAAGGGATGAATTCCCGACTTCTGCCTACTTGACAGGGATGTTGCAAGGTTTGGTTAATGTCTGTAAATGTTTTTAGCTCCTCTGAGGTGTGTGTTCTGTAAATATGAGGTATTAATAGCCACAGTCAGCATTGAAACAAAACTGAATTGAACTGCAGCCGTGTTCCCGGAAAGAAACACAAACAACCATAAAATACGAAGCTCATATGTGATCCATCTTATTGACCCTTGTTAAAAAAAAAGCCAGCCATCTCTGATAGTACAAACCTGCTGCTCAGCTTCAGAACACAAGTGAAAAAAGACCCAGATGATTACTTGATTTTTTTGAACTTTTAATTTCCCATCTAATTGGTAGGATTAAAAGCACATCTGGCAAAGGCCATGGCAGAATGTTTTGTTTGCAGGGGAGTGGAAATGCAGGAAAGGAAACACTCGATGAGGGAAGGCTTCAGAGAGAGGGTGATGCCATCTTGGGGCTCCCATCTCGGAGGTCTAAATCAGGATGGTGTTTGCAATATTATTGAACTCGCTGTGCTAAATGCCTTACAGACCTAGAGATAGGGCTCTCTCTGTTTTATGTCTCTTCTTGTCCCTTGCTGAGGATCGGTGGAAGCTTTTCCTGCAACGGGCCTAGAGAGAAGCAGCTGAACGTGTTAAGAAGAAAAGCCAGTTGTGTACTTCTGGAGGGCACCCATTGTCTCCCTACCTAGGTCTTTGCTATACAAATGAAACAGCTTTGAGGAATGCTCACAATTGCACCCCTGTACTGTTGTAGCACTAGCAATTTAGAGTATGGGACTACCCCTGTACACGTTCTCCACTGGCTCCTGTTACCCCCAAGGCATGTTCTAGGTAGGAGGTGGAGGAAACCAGATGTTTAACTCTTATATGCTCGTGAATGCCTCAGTAGAAATGCAGTTTTCACTCAATCCACAGGCAAGTCAATCTCATAAGTGCTAATAGGACTTACAGATGTGCTGCAAGCTGAGAATATGATGCTAAACTCCCTAATGGATTTTTTTGTAATTATCTGTTGCACGAGGGATCCTATATAAACTTATTCTAGACAGGACTTTTATTTTATTTTATTTCTAAGCATCAAGTAGTCTTACTTTTAAAAATACTAAGCCCCAGACTCTCCTGGAAAATTGTTGCCACTATGATATCCTATTGTCCTTCACTTCTGCTAGTGGTCATGGTCCCACATGGAAAACTCATCATTGAGCTGAGCTGTTTCTCACTATGTTGCATATAGGTAACTTGAAAAACATCTGGCAGTTCTGCTGCTTCAGGTTCATTTACGAAATATATTGAAAATAGTTTTGGGAATTGGAGGTTTGAAATACAGCCTTCCTTGGTTACAAAGGGATGGACTAGATGAACTTCAGGGGTCCCTGCCAGCCTTATGATTCTAGCATTCTATTAACAAAGGCAGGATTGATGACCTCAACCAAACAAGCTGAGAAAATCCCCATGATGCCAGGACATTACGCAGAGTTTCCAAAGGCTCAAACCATTGCTGTTGCCACCATCTCATCCCAGGAAAGTACAAAAAGTGCAGGTTCCCCTGAAGATTGCAGAACAAAAGGCACTCTTGCCTTTGGTGGTGGGGCAACCCACCCTATCCCTGGGGAAAGCAGGCAGCATGGATATCAACAGAAAAATTCAGGTCGATAGGAATGAGTTAGACTTTGATGTAGTTCCCTCAGGCCTCTGTTTCTGGAAGGAGAGAGTGATGGGGCTTTTACTTTAATTACTTGGACCCACAGAGTGAACCGTTACCTTCTTGCAGGGGCAGCAATCCATTAGTGAGCCACTGAATTTACAATGAGACAGTGAGACATCATTTACAATGACAAAGTTTCCTTACAGCCCGGACCATGGGACTTTGGGTGCTTCTGTCTGTGGTCTGATTTCCTGGGTGAAGGGCAAGCTTCTTGATTTTATGTCCTGTCTAACCTTCAAACAGGAGGTGAACTGATAAAGTAAGAGATCTAAAAACGAAATAATCCATATCTCATTACATTGCTCTCTCCATGGCCCCTAATGCCTCCTCTTGCCCTTCACCCTTCACAAGAAACCATCTATTCTTTCACCAAGGGAAACTCTCCCTGAGAGGGAACACAATATCAAGATGGTCTAGTAGCTTTGTCCAAGGAAAGATCTCTGTAATAAAACATGTATGTTATAAAGAGACCGGTCTTGGGACTATTTGATTGGAAGGACCAGGATTTATAGAGTCTCCCCTTTTTTCATCCCCTCCTTGAACTTGCTATTTTAATAAGGGATCAAGGTATTAAAGGACTGCTTTTTCTAGTGAGTAGAGACTGGGAAAGTATGGACAGGGAATAGTATTGCAGTCTTTTGAAAAGGTACTAGTAATGTTGGTTCCCTCCATCAGTATCTAGGATGACTAGAGAGAAAACTTAATAATACTACTTTATTATGGGAGATTGTCTCACAATGGATATTGACCATCTGCTTTTCATTCATATACAGGCCAGAATAAGAAAGAAAAAAACGGGGCTCTCTTACATGAACAAAATTAGGAGAAGATAAGAAATACTCAGCTGAGAATTTTTTTTCTTTGTGTATTTCTGATAAGAGTATGGAAGCTAAAATATATAGAGAAGGGGCAACTGGGTAGCTCAGTGGATTGAGAGCCAGGCCTAGAGACGGAGGTCTTAGGTTCAAAGCCGGCCTCAGACACTTCCCAGCTGTGTGACCCTGGGCAAGTCACTTGACCCCCATTGCCCACCCTTACCACTCTTCCACCTAGGAGCCAATACACAGAATTTAAGGGTTAAAAAAAAATATATATATATATACATATATATATGTATATGTATATATACAACTAATGGAAATAAAGCAATTAGAACAAAAGCCATACCCCAACAGATAAGTAGTCAAAGGATATGAAGAAATATTTCTCAAAAGAATTGCAGACTTTTAATAACCATATAAAAGAATACCCCAAGTCATCTGTAATAAGAAAAATGCAAATCAAAACAACTCTGAGATTTCAACCTACCCTTAATGAT
>NC_058132.1:208734120-208744653 GCF_016433145.1 Gracilinanus agilis | reverse complement strand
TCAACCAAACAAGCTGAGAAAATCCCCATGATGCCAGGACATTACGCAGAGTTTCCAAAGGCTCAAACCATTGCTGTTGCCACCATCTCATCCCAGGAAAGTACAAAAAGTGCAGGTTCCCCTGAAGATTGCAGAACAAAAGGCACTCTTGCCTTTGGTGGTGGGGCAACCCACCCTATCCCTGGGGAAAGCAGGCAGCATGGATATCAACAGAAAAATTCAGGTCGATAGGAATGAGTTAGACTTTGATGTAGTTCCCTCAGGCCTCTGTTTCTGGAAGGAGAGAGTGATGGGGCTTTTACTTTAATTACTTGGACCCACAGAGTGAACCGTTACCTTCTTGCAGGGGCAGCAATCCATTAGTGAGCCACTGAATTTACAATGAGACAGTGAGACATCATTTACAATGACAAAGTTTCCTTACAGCCCGGACCATGGGACTTTGGGTGCTTCTGTCTGTGGTCTGATTTCCTGGGTGAAGGGCAAGCTTCTTGATTTTATGTCCTGTCTAACCTTCAAACAGGAGGTGAACTGATAAAGTAAGAGATCTAAAAACGAAATAATCCATATCTCATTACATTGCTCTCTCCATGGCCCCTAATGCCTCCTCTTGCCCTTCACCCTTCACAAGAAACCATCTATTCTTTCACCAAGGGAAACTCTCCCTGAGAGGGAACACAATATCAAGATGGTCTAGTAGCTTTGTCCAAGGAAAGATCTCTGTAATAAAACATGTATGTTATAAAGAGACCGGTCTTGGGACTATTTGATTGGAAGGACCAGGATTTATAGAGTCTCCCCTTTTTTCATCCCCTCCTTGAACTTGCTATTTTAATAAGGGATCAAGGTATTAAAGGACTGCTTTTTCTAGTGAGTAGAGACTGGGAAAGTATGGACAGGGAATAGTATTGCAGTCTTTTGAAAAGGTACTAGTAATGTTGGTTCCCTCCATCAGTATCTAGGATGACTAGAGAGAAAACTTAATAATACTACTTTATTATGGGAGATTGTCTCACAATGGATATTGACCATCTGCTTTTCATTCATATACAGGCCAGAACAAGAAAGAAAAAAACGGGGCTCTCTTACATGAACAAAATTAGGAGAAGATAAGAAATACTCAGCTGAGAATTTTTTTTCTTTGTGTATTTCTGATAAGAGTATGGAAGCTAAAATATATAGAGAAGGGGCAACTGGGTAGCTCAGTGGATTGAGAGCCAGGCCTAGAGACGGAGGTCTTAGGTTCAAAGCCGGCCTCAGACACTTCCCAGCTGTGTGACCCTGGGCAAGTCACTTGACCCCCATTGCCCACCCTTACCACTCTTCCACCTAGGAGCCAATACACAGAATTTAAGGGTTAAAAAAAAATATATATATATATACATATATATATGTATATGTATATATACAACTAATGGAAATAAAGCAATTAGAACAAAAGCCATACCCCAACAGATAAGTAGTCAAAGGATATGAAGAAATATTTCTCAAAAGAATTGCAGACTTTTAATAACCATATAAAAGAATACCCCAAGTCATCTGTAATAAGAAAAATGCAAATCAAAACAACTCTGAGATTTCAACCTACCCTTAATGATGACAGTCAGTGTTGAAGAGGTTGTGGAAACACAGGCCCACTAATGTTCTTTTATGAATTGTAGTTTGGTCAACACCTCTTGAAAGCAATGTGGAATCATGCAAAAAATTTACAAAAATGTTCATCCTCTTTGATCCAGAGACTCTACTAAAAATTATATACGTCTCAAGGAGATCAATGATAAAAAAAACAAGGTACTATATGCCCCCAAATACTGATAGTGGCACTTTTCGTAGGAACTAAGTATAGGAAACAACATGGGTGTTTACTGATTGGAGAATGTCTAAACAAGTTGTGGTCTGTGAACATAATGGAATATTACTGTGTTATATAAGAAATGGAGAATTTAACAAATACTGAGAAGACTTAATGTGAACTAATTTAAAATGAAGTAAACAGAACCAGAACAACAATGTTCATAATGACTTCAACAATGTAAATGACGACAAAACAATCAAAACTCAGTGCTATAATGATTAAGCTTGACCCCAAAGAAGAGATATGAAAAGCTATTTCTTTCTCTTCTTTGCAAAGGTTGGGGACTATGGGTGTGGAACATTATACTAATACTTGACTTTTCTGATGCATTGATTAGTTTTACTAAACTATTCCCCCATTCTTTTTTCATTCTTTATTAAAAGGTATAGCTCTTCAAGAGGGGAAGAGCAGAGATATACTTTGGTCCATGATGATGAAATTTTACAAATCTAATGCAATTCATTTTTTAAAAGAAGAAATGGGTTAGAGGTAGCTAAGTGGCTCAGGAGAGAGATTGCCAGGCCTGGAGCTGATAGGAGCCAAATTAAAATCTGGCCTCAGACATTTCCTAGCTGTGTGACCCTGGGAAAGTCACTTAACCCCATTTGTCAAGCTGTTGCCCTTCTGTCTTCAAGTTGTTACTAAGACAAAAAAATAAAGCCTTAAAAAAGAAGAAATGGACTTAAAATAGAACAAAAGAAATTTAGAAAAAGGACAAAGAACTCAATAATGGAATGATTTAATTTAGTACCTTATGATATACCCATGTAAAGAAGTTATTCTTTCACAAACATAATCACAGAAAAGGGGCTAGATAATGAATGAAGTGTTAAATCCGTCTCCAATTGTCATAATTTTAGAAGAAGAAGGATTCTTGGATAACTTGAATGTGATCCTACTTGAAGGCAGGGACTGGTTTTCAAAGCTTTTTGATCCAAAGGTCATTTTTAGTGGAAAGCTGTCTCTTCCACCCACCTTTGACTTTCAGAACATGCCTGCTTGTACCAGAGATATTGTTCAGAAGAAACAGAAGAATAATGTTCTTTTTTTTTTAAACCCTTGTACTTTCGGTGTATTGTCTCATAGGTGGAAGATTGGTAAGGGTGGGCAATGGGGGTCAAGTGACCTGCCCAGGGTCACACAGCTGGGAAGTGGCTGAGGCCGGGTTTGAACCTAGGACCTCCTGTCTCTAGGCCTGACTCTCACTCCACTGAGCTACCCAGCTGCCCCGAATAATGTTCTTTTGTTGAGGAGATACTTGTTTTTTATTCAGGGACCTGGACATATGATTTCACTGGTATAGGAAAATCTCAAGGAGGAAATCTCTGCCAACATAATGTGTCACCTGCTTAGTAGCATTGAGAGGTTATTCTACAAATGATGACTGGTCCAAAGTGACACAACCAGTGTATGTCAGAAGCAGACTTCCCTAGGGTCTTCCTGACTCTAAAACCAACTTTCTCTCCATTATACAATGCTGCCCATTATTTTGTTAACTATCAAAAGTAAATTATTAATTTATGATAGAAACAGAAGGAAGCCTTATCATATTACATCAAAGTACAGGATAAGGACTATCTCAACAGAACATCTGTAGTTTGCAAGACTATTCTTTAAGAATCTCTGGAGTATGGGTGACTGGGTAATTCAGTGGATTGAGACCTAGGTCTAGATTCAGGAGGATCTAGGTTCAAATCTGACCTCAGACAATTCCTAACTATATGACCCTGAGCAAGTCACTTAACTCTAATTGCCTAGCCCTTACTGCTCTTCTGCCTTGGAACTGATACTTAGTTTTGATTCCAAGTGAGAAGGTAAAAAAAAAAAAAAAAGAATCTTTGGAGTAGACAGTATCAAAATGATAGGAAATAATATTACAAAAATACCAAAAAAGACTATCTTTTTATCAGTAAGTTCATCTAGGGAAAAATTAGATCTGCAAGTTAGTCAATATATGCCAACAAATCAGGAATTTATAGATTATGACTGGGAATGATAGCACATGTCAGATTATAACCTTCTGCTGGACTTGAGGGGGCTAACCATAATGTTCTGAATACGTTTCTGTCTTCACTGGTCCATCCATAAAGGGGAGAGTTTCAATGCCTTTAAAAAAACGACTCTATATTCTGTCTTAAAATCATTATTAAGTATTGTTCTAAGGCAGAAAAGTAGTAAGGGCTAGGCAATGCGGGGTTAAGTGACTTACCCAGGGACACACAGCTAGGAAGTATCTGAGGCCACATCCATGATCTCCCATCTCTGGGCCTTGATCTCCATCCACTGAGGCATTTAACTGGCCTCCCTTTCCAGTTTTCTTAAACCTTACTCCCATCCATGAACTCTACACTCCAGATATCCTGATCTACTTTTCTCTCCTTTCCTTGGGACATCCAGCTTCCCTAGCTCAATGACTTTTTTACCCAGACAGAAGCAAATCTGCAAAAGCAACAATGGGAGTTTCCTCTTTTGCCTTGAAGGGGACTAAGGTAAAAGTAAGTAGAGCATATATGGCTTGTGTCAGCAATGGGAGAGACTTTGCCAGGAAAGTCCCTCTGGGGATCAGCCTAAACCTGCCCATTTTCCCACCGTGTAAGAACAAGTTCAGCACCAAGTAGCCACAGGCAGTTGCCACAGGAGCTGGTGAAACATTGGAATGGGGTTGGGTGGGTTGGGGGACAGGCAGGCAAATTCAATGTGTCTTTCTTTGGATCTCTCTATTCTTTTCTGGCATTTTGAATGCTTTGTTAGATAAAGAGGAAGTGGCATTTATGGAGGAAAAGGAATCATCCTCTGCTCTTCTTTCCTTCTTATGAAAGGACTGAAAATTTTTTTGATGAGTGTTGTACCTGAGCTGATTAAAAGAATTTGATTTTCTAGTTTAGATTCTTTCTGATTGTGTTCTATCAGGGATACCCACAAACTCTTTCAGAATAGAATCCCCTCATGTTCTTTAGTAGAATTAGTCTGCTAAACTCAGGGCTCTTTTGACTATTGGCAAGAGAGCCTCTTGGCAGGTTGTACCCAATAAAACAGAAATAGAGCTTTATCCTTGAAAAACAGGGATGCATATTTAACTAGAATATATGATTTTTAAATGAAGGTCCTAGGGTACCCAACAAATAAGCATACCCCTGCTGAACAAGGTATCCTAAGTTCAAGGTATTCTTTGAATCCATCACTCAATACCATGGCTCAGTAGTCCCTTACTAATGTGTTTATTTTTAATATTCAGCCAAGCTATATAATTATGATGTTGTTCAGTTGCTTCAATCGCATATGAATCTTTCTGATCCTGTTCAGCATTTTCTTGGCAAAGATTCCATAGTGGTTTGCAGTTTCCTACTCTAGATCACTTTTATAAAGAACTGAGACAAGCAGAGTTAAGTGACTTGCCCAGAGCCACACAGCTAGTAAGTTTCTGAGACCAGATTGAATATAAGAAGGTGAGTGACTTCAGTTCTGTCACTATCTGCTTTTTCACCAAAAGTATATAATTATTTGTTGTTCAGTCATTTCAGTCATTCCCACTCTTTGTGACTCCATTTGGGGTTTTCTTGGCAAAGATACTGATGTGGTTTGCCATTTCCTTCTCCAGCTCATTTTATAGAAGAAGTACTGAGGCAAACAGGGTTAAGTGACTTGCCCAAGGTCACAGAGTTAATTAGTGTCGGAGGGCAGATTTGAACTCAGGGAGATGAATCTTCCTGAATGCAGGCCTAGTGTTCTATCCACTGTGCCATCTAGCTGTTTTACATATATGCAGGTATTCCCTCCACATTGTTGGGGTTAGGAGTGTGGTCCCCACACACTCCCCCAGTGATCTGGAAACTCTACATAAATTTTTTTGCCTTTCATGTTTTTTTCAAAAACTTTTAACTTTAAAGAAGAAATTGTATGTATTTATAGTATTAAAAGATAAAATATATTGATATTACATTGTGCTATACATATATTTCAGTCATTTTTGAGTTTCTAAACTTTATCTGTGTCATCTGGTGGCCTTTGTGTGTCCTCTGTGGTTTCTGCAAAACTTCCCCCTCCCCCAATTTCCATTTAATTTCTTCTACAGACTCACAATATATCAAACTTGCAATAGGGAAAGTTTCTGTGTGAAAGGGATACCTGTAATTAGTTTGAAGTAAAAGCATTTAGTGAAATAACATAGAAAGAAGAGTGGCAATAGAGCCCTCCTTGCATAAACCTGGGGCATATTCTCCCATAAATACACATACCGTCCCTGGGAAGAGTGAACACACATAAGAAAGTGTATGAAGGAGTTTTAGCCTTCTGGGCCCAAAGTCTTTTGGAATTCAGTTCCAAAGCCCTTTACAAACATTTAGTCTGGCTTTAACTTCAACACACCAAAAGAAAAGTCTCTGTCCAAAGCTTCTGTCTCATGTTGTGTTAGAAACTAAGTCCCTTTATACCTATCGGCTCCTCTTTGCCAAACTGCACCCCTTTAAAATCATTTCAAGGATTTACCTTTCAACATACTATCAAGAGAACTTGGGAACTGGAGTTTTCTTGAGCCCAAGATCCTTTGAATCTCCAAAAGCAACTACCAGGCTGAAATGAAGGGAAAACATTATGGCCCCATAGATTCTGGAACAGAGAAGTAAAATGGGGCCTAAAAAGTTAACTTCCATTTCAGCCTCTCATTTTCTTATAATCCTAAATAGGTGACTTGAATTTCTTTTTCAGGCACAAAGTAACAACTAGGAAGGGTGGGTTGAATTTTTTTGTTTCTTTGTTTCTTGGCCTTGTAGAAAGATGAATGACTTTGATTTTACTGTCTTTTCTGAGCCACCTATTGATAGCTTCATAGTTGCATCCAATTTAACAAATATTTATTGATTAATATTACCAGCATATGCAGCAGCAGCATAGTTCAGACTTATATAGTTTTAAGGTTTGTAAAGTGCTTCCTCACAACAGTTCTATGAGGTAGGTGCTATTATTATGTCCATTTTATAGATGTTAAATGCATATTATTTTATATACATGGCTATTAAATGACTTGCCCTGAGTCACATAATTGGGAAGTACCCGAGGCAAGATTTGAATCCTTTGTCTTCCTGACTCTGAGTTTACCTTTTTATCCATTGCGCCATATTATGTATTGAAAAATGTGCTTGGTGCTGCAAATACATAAATTAGATTGCATTTGTATTGGTTATTTCCATATGAGGCACAACTCAATTTATTCACATTCTTAGACCCTTGTCTTATCATCTGGATACCCTATCTGTGTTTCTAATAAGTCTCAATGGGAGTAGTCCAAATGGAGACATGGAATCCTGAGGTAACTCTATATAACCTCGTTAAGGCAGCTCGGTAGAGTGAAACTAGGCCTAAAACAGAGTCACAAGAATTGTTTTCTAGTTCTAGCTATCTTTTTGGTGCTCTGTTATTTTTTGGCTTTGTGTGGGGCAAATCTCTGAGCCCAAATCATCTAAATTCAATCTCTGCTCATCTGATGTAATCTGACCCCTGGGTCAGCCTAACACAAAAGGAATTGAGTCTTTGCTTGTTCTGGGATATGTTAAAAGGTCTCCAGTTTGCTTTTTTTGGTCTCCCTCAGTGATGGGAATTCTAAGGAAACAGAAAACCTAGCCTGTAAAAGAAGTCTGTTCAGAGTTTGATTAAGAAACTCCCACCATTTCAGGAGCATCATATAAATTGACCCAATTATTGCAGTGATCCTTAAATGTTTTCCTCTTCTATTTCTGGTGGCCTGAGAACCTTCCCCCTTCGTTAGTTCTTCCAGATCTTTTATAGTGCCACTCTTTTTTTTTTTTTAAATTCCCTTGTAAATATCTTCTTGTGCTAGGACAGAACAGCTTCTCTAAAGCAAGCTGGACAAATGCCCAAGAATGCCAAAACTCAGGATAGAGATTCCAGGGTTTCAGGCTATTGCTGATCTTGGGAAATATGCAGAAAGTGTAGGTACTCCCACTCTCAAGAAGGACAGTTTCTTGACTGGCTGCTTGGAACAATCTCATCCTGCATTCTCTTTGCTTGGGTACCTACATTTCTCTTGTTGGGATTGTGAGACCTCTCATTTTTACAAAACATTCTCAGTGTCTAAAAAAGACATTGCGGAAAAAAAGGTCATATATGTGTGTGGGGCGTTCATACACTCACAGTGCGTGTATATGTTTATACAAATATGCATGATTGTGTGAATGTATATGCACACACAGGTGTATACACACATGGGTGTGCATGTGTGTGTATGTATATATGCATATATACATATATGTGTGTATACATTTATCTAGGCACACGGAGTCCCTTTAATTGTAGCTGAAGATCCAGTCTCATACAATCTTTCGAAAAGGTGGTCAGGCAGGGATAATTTATACAAAACAGTCCTTCCACTGTGGATAGGCCCAATGTCTCCTTCATTTTTCTAATCCAGAAAATTCTTCACTATCTGGGTGGGCTCCGGTAGGACTCTGGCCATTCATTTGATACTCCACTGCTTGTTTCAACCTCATTATGTGCAAATCAGGGATAAACATGTTAGTAAAAGAAAAAAATGTAACAGGGAGGGGCATCAACTCACCTGGCCCACCTTAGGTCTTCAGTGGAAAAATATTCTTCCCTTCCTATGGACTTTCCTCTCTATGCCTACTATTCAGCATGAGCTGCAGCTCTAGAAGAGCTACAGAGATCCTTTTTGGAAGATTTCTTGGAGCTTTAGGCTAATCGCAGCAGAATTCCCCCAGCATCCACCCCCTCCATCCAAAGAAGAAGAGGCAAAAATATCCCAGTTAGTCTGGGAGACAGTGACCCAGGAGATTCCAGTTCTAGGAGAGACAGGTTTCCACAGTTCCCTGAGAAAGGAGCAAGGTTGTTGTCTATTTTGCCCTACTCAGGAGGATTTTAGAAATTCTGACAGAGGAGACCCAGAAAAGAAAATATTGGCTATTACAGTACAAACATCTCTGTCCTGAAAGAAAATGTTAATTTCACCCTAAATCAAATGTTGACATACAGCTGCTGAGGAAGGTGTGTCACTATGGAAAAGCAAGGATCCCGGACTCAAGAGAAGGGACGTTGGACTGTATTCTCTCAGGCAGAATGCTGGCTGGTTTAGAAACTGAACTGCTTTCACTGGAGGTTTTTTTTTTTTCCTTCTAAATTTACAGTTTATGAATTGGCATATTATTCTTTTTAAAGGCAAACCCAGCAGTTTTAATCTCTCTGTGTCACCCTGCCCGGCAGGGGAACAAGTTACTTTGTGGTACACAGTGTCTGCTGGCAGCAGCAGGGTCCCCACATTGTCAAAGTTGGCAGGAATTCAGATACTTCCAACATCTGCCAGTGGACGTGGGATTTGGTTTGGTGAAGTGGGAGAGGGGAATAAGTCCAGGATTCGGACTGGGAGAGGGTGAGGTACCCAGATGGAAGGACGCTTGCAGCTGTAACTATTACCCTCCCTTCCCTACCCCCACCTCCCACAGACACTCATTCTGTAAATTCTCCTTAATATGCTCAGCACCCACATTTTAAAATTTAGAATTAAGGTCCCCACCTTCCCCCACCTACATACATACACACACTTTAACTTGTTAAGTTTGAAAGATGATATATACACACAGTTTGCCTTGCCAGTCAGCACGGTTAAGGCCAAGATTAATGTGGAAGGTTGGTGCAAGGATGCCGCAGAGAAGCGTGATCAGAATACGAGATGGAACATAGGGGGAAAAGGCCAAGAAATATGTCTGTGCTTGGAGTTTACACAAGTCTCCTTAGCAACTTGTCTGATCCTTTTTTCTTTTAATGTTTTGTGTATGTGTATGTGCATGTGTGTGTGTGTATGTGTTTATATGTGTCTGTGTTGTGCATATTCCAAACCCTGAGTGAGTAAAATGGGTGTTGAGTTTCTAAAAGCTCCTTTTTTCCTTTTCACTTGGGAGAAATTTGTAGTTTCAATTAGTTAGCTCCCCTTTCTACTTCCCCCCCTTTTCTCTTAACTAATACAGTCTCCTGCACCCCCCCACCCAACACACACACACACACACACACACACACACACACACACACCCTTTTTAGGTCTCCATCGTTTTTGCATTGTGACTGTGGACAGTTGGTAGCTTTCCAGAAACTCACATCTCACCATGGGGAATGATAGTGCCTGCTTCTGATGGCCACAGCTGTGCAGTTCTTTGGCACTGCCTAACTCCTTCCAGCATATATCTGTGTATGTGTGTGTGTGTGTGTGTGTGTGTGTGTGTGTGTGTGCCATGCACGCACGTACATGTGCATGCTTGTGCATTATAAAACGGGACTGCGTGGGGGGAGTTGCAGAGCCCCCATTTCCTGCTCTTTCTCTCTCCTTTCATTAAAAAATACACATGCTCTATGACTGTGATTGGAATATGATTCTAAAACTTAGGAGAAACTGGCTTTTAGTGATCAGGTATGTTGGATTTTGTGTGTTACTGGGTTGGCTCCATAGGAGCAAGGAATAGACACTCCAGTGGGTTTACCTCCAAATGCTATACCTTGAAATAACTCCAGGGAACATAGTTGCTGCTTCACTTAAGCTGCTTTTGAAATCTTGCTCTGCATGTTCAGTCTCTCTCTCTCTCTCTCTCTCTCTCTCTCTCTCTCTCTCTCTCTCTCTCTCTCCCTCTCTCTCTCTCTCTCTCTCTCTCTCCCCCTCT
>NC_058132.1:208723595-208731177 GCF_016433145.1 Gracilinanus agilis | reverse complement strand
TCTCTCTCTCTCTCTCTCTCTCTCTCTCTCTCTCTCTCTCTCTCTCTCTCTCTCTCTCTCTCTCCCTCTCCCCCTCTCCCTCTCCCTCTGCCTCTGCCTCTCCCTCCCTCTTTTTCTCCTTCTCTCCCTCTCTCGTTCTCTCTTAGCTTTCCATAGAGAAAAAAAGAAACCAAGCCAAAAAAAATGTGAAGGCTTGATCTTGGCTTTTTTACAAACAGATGTTGCTTGTCATTCTGTTGTTAAGCAGGCATCAGATTGGAGCAAGCAGAAGCTTAGGGGAAACAACAGTAGAGTTTGAAAAAAGTGTTGGGGAGGGTCAAAAATGGGGGTTACTGAATAGGATGGTTGTTTTTTCTTTCTTTCTTTCTGGAGTTCAGTTTAATGGTGGCAGTCATTTTCCTTGTTTTTTTTGTTTTTTTTTTTTGTTTGAGTTTTTTTTTTTAAAGGGGGGATAGAAACTGGAAATCAATAGCTACTGAGGTCCCCAGCTTAGAAAAGCTGATTCTCATATGGGTGAAATGCAGATAGAGAGTTCTGTTGGAAATTTTAAGGCATTTTCGGTAAGTGAATGTTTACCCTGGAATAAGGCAGGGATCCTTCTGTCTCTGCTGTAACCTAGTTCTGTTGGATTTGTCAGTAGATTCTCTCTGTAAGTATCATTGTGGAGGTTACAGGCCCTTTGTTGCCTCTCCAAGAACAAGAATCACATTGTTATACAGTAAATCTTTTAATGAAACACTGATTCTTTCCATATTGTTGATCTTTTGTTTTGCTGCATGAAAGCTGATTCAATCCTCAATTTTTTCCCCTTCTTCCCCTGCTTTCTAAATCTAATTGCGGTATGCTCGGGAGCAAACATGACTTTGAACTGAAAGAGTTAAAATGAGTTGGCAACCAAGCAGCATTTTAGCAGCCTTTCAGTTCATTTAAATGTAAGAAATCACAGCCGTCCGAATTTTGAAATTTTGCTTCTCAGGCTTCCATTTTAAGATCAGGAGTTCATTTTTCATTTTTTATTTTCATGTGTATGGTTTAAAAGAAACTCTTCTTTCGTTAAGACTGTTATCACGAGAAAGGGTCTCCTGTGAATAGTATCATTATTTATATTTTAAAGGAGAAGAAAAATGTCCATTTTGTACAAATCTACTCCTCTTAATACTGAAAGTAGATTCCCTTAACCAGCTATACATAAGACAACTTGTTACTGGCAAAGTCGCTTTCTCCTTTGTTTCATCATTGGTGCCTAAAATAAATTTGCCTCTAATTTCTCAATCTTCGATTGTTGATATGAGTGTTAGCTCCAGTTCTGTGTACATATATGCATAAAGAACCAGAGCAATGGCTTAAGAAAGAAAGAAAGAAAGAAAGAAAGAAAAGAAGGAAGGAAGGAAGGAAGGAAGGAAGGAAGGAAGGAAGGAAGAAAGAAAGAAAGGAAGAAAGAAACCAAAAATAGGGGTGGGGGGAAGCCATCCAAATAATCTAAGGACATCCATTTCTGTTTTCTTATGTTTTATTCTGACTATCCCTTATTCTGTTTTGCTGTTTTTCATTTACTATTCTCCAAAAATGCTACAAGTACTTACATTTTTCATTTCATGTGAAAATATTTATTTGGAGGGTAGGGAAAGAGAAGGCAGCAGGGAGAGTCATAAATACCAATTTCTAATTTTCTTCTTGCCTGAAAGGAACATGAATGACATGGTATTGCTTCTCTCCCCACTCCACCCCCTCCACCACCGCCACCCCCCTCTCTTTTCTGGTCAGTCTTCTCTTCGTAAAGGAGAATTAATTCCTGATAAGTTAGCTGACTCCAGCGCCTGCAACCCCTGCGTTGCCTGTTTGATAGACGCTTCCACACTATGGTCTGGTCTCCTTGCGGCAATATTGCGTCAAAATAGGCTCGGTGTGATACATGGCACAGACGAATTGCTCTTGGGGAGCGACATTGCTTAGATGTACCTCTTTTGTTTAGGTGACTGGATTTTTCGGCAAAAAATGAGGGTAGTGGAGGGCAAGAGAATAGCCATCAGGAAAAATTGGAAAGCCAGAAGGAGACTAAACTGTAGTAGTTTTCTCTACTGGGTGATGCTAGGGTGGATACCAAGTGTAGATTTGAATTATTCTGTTCCTTTTTCTTAAAAAAAAAAAGTCTAATTTAATCGTCCCCTTCCCCTTATTATAAAAGAGGGATGCCAAGATTCGGCACCTTAAAAAAAAAAAAAAAAGGAGGGGAAATGGAAATCTTTCTGTTGGTATCTCGTTTTGCTGACATCACAACGTGTTTGGCGTTCAAGTCCACTGCCGGGCAAAACTCAAATAATTTTTTTTCCTTGCTAGCAGCTGCACAGTTAGTTTGCCTTTACATTACTAAAGGAACAATAAAATGAAAGGCAAAACCGGCATCTAAAACATGGCCAATGAAAGGAAGTTGGAATGGGAGCCAAGAATCCTGCTGTGGTGGAAGGAGGATAGACTCCATGAATCCACCACAATCCGGGATTTCGCTTCTTTTTAACAATCCCATCTGCAGAGAGAAATAATGACTCCTGAATCATTTCAGAGTCAAAAAGTTAAAGCGGGGGCTGGATGGTGCTACGCGGGTCCAGGTAATGACTCCCCGATTTAATTATGCCTTAACCAATCTTGCTTATGTAACTATTGATATTGTGACTTGGTCCAAAACACTGGGACTTGGGAGTAGTCTGGGGTCCTCTCAATTCTTATTTGATCATTTCTTTGGCAAGATGGCTTACGAGATCTATCCGTAGCCGGAGAAATTCCAGGAAAAAAAAAAGGAAAGTCGTTTATTTTCAGAGAGTCTATTATTTTTCTGTCATGCGGATAAATATAATGATGTTCCATGATTTTTTTTTTCCTTTTGGTAAATAAAATTCCATTTTACCCTTTGGCATTCTTTCTTAGTCCTCACCACTGAGTTTTGGCTTTGCTTCTGTTTGAGTCTTATAAAAATTAAGGTCTCCAAAAGAAATAAAAAGACTCTTGATTCATTTAAAAAAGTTAAAAAAAAACTGTTTTGTCTTCCAGCTATGGGCGATTTTGAAGATCTTGGCCTAGCAAGATGGCAGCGGGTTTTAAAATGGGATTCCCATGAAGTTAACACTTTTTCAGGTAACGGCATTTTCTTGTGATACCCCAGACCTTTCGTTTCTGCAGGGATTATATTTTTTGAGAGGCAGTTTGACTTATTTATTCTAAATGATGATGCGATTTTAGGACAAAATATGCATTTGTTAGTAGCGATCATTTTAAAGAAATTTGGAGTCAATGTTAATTCCCCCCCCCCACCCCCCGAATTATGTGAATGAAGTTAAAAGAGAGCCAGGGAATGTGGCCATATTATTAGATTCTTAGAGCTGAATGATTATTTTAAAATTTTTATTTTTCCAATGCGACGATGTCCTGGCCTTTTTCCTTCTATATTAGTGAACTGAAACAGTAGGGATATAACACACCATCTCTCAATTATGGGGGTATATTTGGTTATCTGTTAAAGCTATCTGATTTGAGACTATTAGTATCAGATATTGCTTCCCATCATTACCCTGAATGTCTTCCATGTACTTGGAATTCCTGAGGAATAGGCCTCATGCAAATAACAATAAGATATTATTAATATTTTCATTTCATTCCTAGATTATTTGTCTAAAAACATAAATCCCTTTTGCAGAAGCCTTATCCCTCAGTTCCAGTGGTCAGTATTAGAGCTCAGTTCTTGTAATAGAGTTGTTTTCTCTTGGTGATATTAGAAGACTTTGAACCAACTACACATTTTCATGATTTGAAAATATTTGTTTGGTAAATTTGTCTCTGTACTTGTCTGCCTTTCTTACCTTTTTTTTCCCCTACCACTTTTGAGGGCCATTGGCTCAGGTTTTCCAAAAGCAATCTGGTATTTCAATCTTAGAGAAAATCACGGGTGCTTTTAAGAATGAATAAAAAAAACCAAACGCTCCTTTGAATAGGACCTTTATTTTCTTGTTCAATCCAAAGAAGGCTCTTGATACAAATATAGAATCAGAATTTGAAAAAAGAAAAATATCCAACCCCACATCCTCTGCTTGATAGTCTATTTGTGTGTTTGATTCTTCTCAGCCACCTGGATCTCTTTTCATGTATCTTTTCTTTTTGGAAATTAAAAATTGTCCACTTTAGGCAATCTAGTGCCCCTAAATGCTGGGAATTAATAGTGTTCTTTAGTCTGGCTATTTGTCTTAGAAAGGCAGAGAGGTGCCCCTAAATGAAATGTACCCCCTGAACTCCTTTCAATGGCCTCAGAGGAGAACAGAGCTGCCTGTGCAGATTTATGGAGGTGTGCCTATTGGAATGACTAACTGCTTCTTTGACACATCCCATCTCATCTCCAGGGAGCTCCATTATAACTTTTTAACAAACATAATAATAAAAATGAGTTCTTATTATCCTCCCCATGGGAGTATGTGAACATCACACTAAATTTTCCTAAGAGTTGATATCTTATGGGTCATCTAGTTACTCTTTCAGAAATGTAAGGCTACATGTTTGAAAATACAATATTCCCCTCCTTTCTCTATTTCGAAGATTAGAAGTAGAAGCTTCTGGTATCAGGTGATATCAGTGGCATGGGAAGGGTCAAAATACTAGTGAGTAAAGGGATCTTTTTTTTTTAAAGAAAAATTCATTCTGAGAAGAGAGGGATGAGTCCTACTAACTTTTATGAAAAAGACAGAGTACAATATTTAATGCTAAAATGCCATAATATTGTTTATTAAGAAATGAAAATCAGGCCAAAAAGTCAAACTCAACTTCTTATTTATGGATGCATCCGCTCTGTTAACAGGTTTATAGGCCATGATGTTTACTGTTTTTGGTTTGTGAAAATAGGCAAAAAACGTGAAATTTAAGAATTGTAGCACCTGAATTCTTAATCATTCCTATCTCTGTTCCCTATCCCATTGTTTTCAGTTTTAAGGTTAGTTTTATCAGGGCCTGCCCTGTTTTAGGAATAATGCCCTTGTGAGGACATATTCTTTTTGCCCCTGTATCATTAGATCTTAATTTTGTCTCTTAGTCCTTTGGATGAGGATCCCCGGGTCTATCTGGGGAAAAAAGATAAAACAAAACAAGTGTCTACCAGCTTGGTTAGTAAGGAATAGAGGGATATATACCTTTCTATCCTCCACAGAAAGTAGTTACTTTGTTCTCACCCATGTGACACAGAGATGCTATTGACTATGACTTTTAATGAATAGGGGTACAGTAACACGGTTATTATTACTATTTTCTCATCTGTTTAATGGAATTGAGATTGAAACATTTTTATTACTGTTATTAATAGCTTTCACATTTATATAGCACTTTATTATTTACTTAACAGTTTATTCAGGACAATCAGATAACCAGGATAATACAAGTATTATTATTCCCATTTCACAAATGGGTACTCTGAGGATTAGAGAACTTAAGTGACTTACCTTTGGTCAAATGGCTATGATGCGATAAGTTTAAACCAAGGACTGGATTTGGAGATGGATGATCCCAGACCTTCTTGGTTCTAAATTCCACGTTCGTTCTATTGCCCTATGGTGCTTTCTACATAAGAAGTACAAATCACAGCTGCCCAAATTGGAACCTTTTTTTTTTTTTAAAACAAGGGCTTTGAAAATTAAAGTTCTCATTATTTGGAGGATTCTTGAGCAATAATATAGACTTTGACTTGGATGGGAGTATGTAAAACTTGTCCTCTTGCTTTGTTCAAATGGGAGAGAGAATTTTCTGATGTGATTTATAAACATTCTTCTCTAGAATAATGATTCTTTTCTAAAACAATTGTTATATTCATTATGTTTGTATTTTATTCCAGCTCTTCATCGAGCCTATCAGAATGAAAATAAGAAGGGGGTGGGAAATTCATCAATTATTTTGTAATTAACAATAACTTTAAAAAAATGAAAAATCTCTCTCTTTCTCTTTCTCCTCTCTCCTCTCTTTCTCTCTCTCTCTCACTCAATCCCCCCCCCCTCTCTCTGTCTCTCTCTCTTTTTCACTCTCTCACACACACACATACACACACCCTCCTACAAACCAAAGAATTTTCTTGACTCTGCTGATTTACCCTATTAATATTGCTGTGTGTGCAGTGTAGGTTACGGACTGGTCAACTGATTCTGCCACTGTATTAATAAGAAAATAATGTGGTTTACACTCAGAGAACACTTAGTTTTTGTATGTTCTTAGACTTGGGGCTGACTGAAGGGAGGGAGAAACCTAAGGGGAAGGCTGGGGGAACCTAGAGAAAAGGTGTTTTATTTCTACCCCCTTCTGAGCAAGGCTGAAGCTGTCCCTTTCTGGCCCGGTATAGAATGGCAAAATCTGCTGCTGGACTAACGGCTTTGATATTTCATTTGCAGATGTATCAGACCCCCAAACAAGAGAAGATTCTGGGGCCTGTTGCCACAAACCCGTAGATCCGAACTTGTGGTGATATTCCACACAAGCTTGTGTCTATAGGTATGTGTCTGTCAGGCAATCTCACAAACCAGGGGCCTGTTCTTTATGGCACACCATAGCCATTGACATGTTTCTGTATTTCTCTGCCCCCACACCCAAGTCTAGACAAGAGGTGGCTGTTTTGTTCTGAGATGGTCATTATTCTTTCATGCTTAATATTGTCATATTCCTGCCACACAGGCCTCTTGGGTGAGGCTGTGGGCATCTGAATTTGCAGGTAACCTCAAATTTGGTGGGGTTTGGACACCCAGCTATTGAGAGGCAAGGACCAGATATGCAAACCTGGTTTTGTTTAGCTTTCCTAAAGACTGATTAATTGCCGTTAGCAAAGTTGTGGTTTTCTCTGGAAAGTGACAGAGACTTGTTTATGAGAACTGTATTCCAGTACTTTTGGCGGCACTGTCTGGCAAGTCCTGCCTCGCCCTATTGTTCCCCAAGTGCAGTTGGAGGGCAGCAGAGAAAGGCAAATACGCTGAGCTCTGGGAATATTTGGAAAAACCTTCATAAGTAGAATTATTAGAGGAGAGAGTCTACCTTTTGCTCTTGCCACTTTAGCAAATCACTGGCTTATATGAAAAGGAGTATTTATATAAAAGGAAGAAGAGAAGTAGGGCGGAGGAGCAGGAGGAACAACAAAAACTACCTGCTTAGATCTAACTTTGTGTCTTGCCAGACCAATTCTATTTATCCTCTTTATGTCTAAAAAAAGAAAAAAGAAAAAGAAAAAGAATGAGTGTGATTCTCTACCCCTCCCCTCCTACCCTGATCACTCCTTTTTGCCTCTAAAATGCCATCATTGTGCCAGAACTGGAAAGAGCAAATAATTATAGATCAAAGCAAATATGGCTAAACAAGGGTACTTCCAACTTCAGAGCTGAGCCATCCGTAAATAGCACCTATGGCAAAAAGTGGATTGAATTAGGTGTCTTAAACCCTTACCATTCATGAAGAAATTCCTATAATATTTTCAAAAATCTTAGCACCTCCTCCAATGAAACAATTCCAGATAAAATCAGCTAGAAGGAAAGGAAGAAAAAGAAAGAGAGAGAGAGGAAGGAAGGAAGGAAGGAAGGAA
>NC_058132.1:208687512-208723516 GCF_016433145.1 Gracilinanus agilis | reverse complement strand
AAAGAAAGAAAGAAAGAAAGAAAGAAAGAAAGAAAGAAAGAAAGAAAGAAAAAGAAAAAGAAAGAAAGAAACTTTGAAATTTAGATGGGTGGATTTTATTTAGTCTGGGTAGCCTCCTCTCACCCACTAATACAAGCCAGGTTTTGAGGAATATGAAAATGAAATGCTAGGGATGGCTCTATCTGAGTTATAGACACTGAATGCAAGATGGCAGGTAGGGATCAGCAAATGGTAGGCCCAGGGGACATTCTTGTTATGCATTTCCTTGGAGTTCGTTTGACATAGCTTCAGGAAGGCTTGCCTTGTGTATCTGAAGTATCTCTAGGCTTGCCAAGACCTTGTTGCTGCATTCAGGATATATGTAACACTCCATCTAGGAAAAGAAGATTTTTCTCCTTCAGGTGTGTCAAGTATATTGTTTGGCCCCCAGCTTGCATCTACCCAGCAAGCAAACAATCTACCAGGTTGATTTCACAAGCATTTTTGAAGTGGTTGCTCTTGGATAGGTGAACAACCAATAACTTAAAATCAACACGCCCCCTGCCCTGCATAAACACTTAATCTTGGTAAGGGGTACCTCAATCCTCACCTCATAAACTTGCTACTTTGTGTGTTAAAAACCAAACAAATAAACAACAACAAAACAGAATAATAAATGTGGAATAATTAAAGGAAAAAAAAAGCTTTGAAACCACCATGGCTACAAGCTAGGACTTTCCCCATGTTTCAAGGTACAATATAGGCCTATTGTATGACTCTCTTAGAGGCTGTCTCTTTTAAGTAAGGTTAAACCTGCTCACAGAAATTAAAGGGTTTGAGAGCAAGCATACTACATACACTCTTTCAAAACTGATAGAAAACTTAAGAATTTTGTACACCTAATTAGTTAGGCAATTTTATTTATTTATTTTTTTAAATCTCACCTAGAAAATATTCTCATGAAAAATCCAAAATCCCTAGACATTAGCCAAAAAGAATAGGAAATTAAGTATTGCATAGTGAAATATTTCCTATCCACCCCATTTACACCCTCGCCCCACCACACACACACACACACACACACACCTTATTTCCATGCTCACGAATGAAAGATTTTCTGAGGGTTAAGGATCTTTGGGATCCTTCACACAGTAGTAGACAAGATCTCCTAGAGGAGACATGGAGACATAGTTTTGGATTTCAAAGAAGGGCATCAAATGGAATCCCTCTCTTTTCCTTTTGTGGAGCAAGTGAGCACAAAACATTTTATCAAAATGTCTAAAATCAGCCCCATCAAATACATCTATTAAGGCCCTGTGCAAGGTTCAGGTAAGATTTGGCTTTTAACTCACCCCCTACTCTACTACAAATATTGTAAATTCAGGCTTTCGGACCTCAGTTTTGAATAATGTCACTTTTGTTGTGCTGAAGTAGTTAAAGTAATTTCACAAGAATGCAGAAATGAATATGTAGATGGTGAGGATCGATATTATTATTTTAAATTTATTTGACATCACGATATTTATTATCACTTTATATTTCAAGGTGCTTACCAATCATTTTTAAATATTTGTTGGATTCTGTGAAAATGCCTTTTTCTCCTAGTTGTTGTTTTGCTTTATTGTTGTTGTTTCATTTCACCAGCAGCAATGCATCTTAAAAGAGGATTTACACAAATCTTTCCCATGTGGGATTGACAGTGAGGTCAATGAAAACTGAATCTGGTCTATTCAAGGCTTTTCTAATAATGTGATTGATGGGATATGACATAGAATAAAGTGCCTTTTTTTGTTGTATGCCACAAAACTGGAAAGTCCCCCAAAGATGATCTAGTCTGGCTATCTTTCTCCTTTAATCATGGGCATGAAACTTCCCTGACTCTGTAGTCTGTGTTTAACCATGTCCAAGAAATAATCTTCATTAGCCTCCCTCAATAGCCTACTCTTCCGACTATGCTTGCCATTAGGAAGTTCTTGCTTCTCTCTAACCTAAACTTCCTTTATAACAGTTTGATCTAACTTCCACCTGATTCGGGATAGTGGTTGATAGGTGAATTTAAAATTGCACTTCACACCAGACTAATTCAAAATCTATTTCCATGTGTCATAGAACCTCTCTGCAGAAGGCATTTGACTATATACCAACATCTCAATATATTACACTTACACTTCCTCCTCATAAATGCCACTTGCTTTTTTCTGCAATATTTTCAATAAGAATTTTTATGACATCATTCCATATCATAATTGCATGTTGTTGTTGTTACATGACTACAAATATTTACACTAATTACATAATGAGCTGTAATTGCACTAATTGGGTAAATACATGATAATGGCCTAAAATCAGGGTAAATAAACAAGGAAATTCACACAACTGAAAGAGCAGGGCATTAAAACCATTAGCATTCTAAGATCAACACTGCTCACTCCCCATCCCTTTTACCCCCAAAATAAGAATATCCACAGAAGATTGATTCCTCAGTTTCCATATTTTTCAAAGCTTCTTTGGGTTTATCTTAAATAATGTACCACTATACTAAGACGATTCTTAAATTAACAGGTCCCTTGATTGTTAATTCTTTGTCCCCCTCCCATGACAATCACCATTGCAGGGCTTAAAGGATAGGGAGGAGAAAATATTTTAACTATGTCTGCATAGGTAGACAGAATCTCAATGCAGAGAATATGGAGGGTATTTAAAAAACAAAATAAATAATGTAAATAAAGCATTTCATTTCCCCTGGATTTCTTAACACATACACATATACACATATATGCTAACATATTTCCAGACATTTATCAACCCTTTTATGTTTAGATTCTTTCACTACCTAGCCCTTACCACTAATAACCTGAGACTTGGCTGCAACAGTGTAGGAGAGGAATCAATAGACACTATTCAAAGCTCAAAGTCTACTTATAGATCATAGGACCAATAATGAAAAGAGACCTTATGAGTAATCTAGCCCAACCTCCCTTTCATTTAAAACTGAAGATAGTGATACCCAGAAAGCCTCACAGAAGCCAGGTCTTTTAAATCCAGATCAAGGCACAAGGAACTTGGGTTTTGCCCACATTTAGGCACCTGTATAGCATCATCACCTAAGCCAAGAAGTCTGATGTTGCCTTAGCATCAACTATTGAGAGCTCAGAGAACGAGTCTGAAAAATAGACAACCTCACGGGAAAGATTTCCTGAAGTCTTTATATGGGAAAAAATAAGGCTATTTTGAGTTTACTGAATATTGACCATTTCATACATTGGAAAGTGGATTAAAGAAGCTAATAGAGACCTCCTCCTGCCCCTGAAATTGGCATGAAATATTAAATCTAGTAGTTTAGAACTTTTTAATGGAAATGATATAACCACACAGAACAAAGTGCATGGTCTTCACTACCGTCATTATACTACTCTATGTAGGTGGCACTGTGTTCTCAAAAGCTACCTGCATGCTATGGCAGGTCCTCCCAAGTTTTGAGGATGGGCCTGAAGATGGCCTGCATGTAACTTTTTTGAGGGCCAGCCTAGATAAGCTTGAAGAGTCTCATCACCAGAATTTTGGTCATCAGATGAGGAATTATTTTTTCAGCTCCTCATGAAAATCATTTATTAAGGGGCTGAAAATTGTACCAGGGGACAGGTGGTATGGGGAATACCAATGAAATATCAGATTCTTGAAGTTTTGAAGTATTAAGTTCATGTTCCAGATAGTGCTTGCTTGTCATAATTTGTTGTGTCCTACTTTTAAGTCATTTCTCTTGGAACTCTGCTTACGAGGTATTTATTTTGTATTTGCTCATTGATTTTAGAGTTGCCTCAATTTTCCCACATGATTATCATCTTTTAAAGAAACAGTCCAGCTTCCTGAATAAAACTGTTGTTTTTTTCCTAGTCTCTTCTGATTAAATGTCCAAACTTACATTTTGTTAGTTTCCCTTATGTCTTCGATGTGCATCCCAGGACTTTAGAATCATTTGAGCTGCTGTCACAGTATCATATACCAATAGTTTTCAGTCCTAATTTCAAGGGGACCTAGCCCAAGTATTTGCTCTTTTTCTCTGTGTAGAATAAATGATCAAGGGTCAAGTTTCTTGTTTCATTTTCTCTATTGTCAGGCCCTTGGTTTTGATGTGTTGTCTCTCACAAATGGTCCACTAGGTGACAGCATGAAGAACCCTGGTAGAATGACTTGTATTTTATTGCCTGAGAAATGGCGGCTCTCCAGCCATTATGACTGCACGCACCCAGGTTGAGGTAGTAGGTTGTATAGTTTAGAATTACATCAAGGGAGATAACTGTACAGCCTCCTAGCTTTCCTTGGGTCTTGCACAAAACACCATGGTGAGAATGATCATGCTTTTTCCAGGCCTTTTCCCCTAGGAAATCCCATTCAAGGTAAGATCTGCTATAGTTCTTTTTTTTGCTATGTTAGATTTCAAGTTATTTATTGATTTTTGCCCCCATGCCATATCTTCATGTTATGTGGATTTGTTTCTTTTTTGTTTTGTTTTGTTTTTGTTTACTTTTTAACCAAAGAGTGACACCGATTCGTAATTCTGCAAGATTCACTATCTAGAAGTTTGTAATATTGAAAACAATTGTTTACTTGTGTCCTATGAAGCTCCCCAAATTATGGGGAGAACAGTGATATTGAATTGCTGTATGAGGATTTAGGCTAAATATGCTGCATTTTCTTATGTCTATAAATTCTTCAGCTTAAAAATGTGTAAAATAATGAGACCAGTTTGATGTTGGTGAGGACAATTACTATCGTAGAACATAGCTGAATGTAAGTTTCTCCAGGGTAGGAACAATTTCATTTTTATCTTGTTATCACCAGCATCTAGCACAGTACTCTGGTGCAAAGTGGTCTCTGAAAAAATGTTTGTGGAATTGAATATAACCAATGTCATCCAGTGATCACAGGGTCAGAGATCTAAATTGAGACTGGCCCTTATAGGCCATCTAGCCCAACCCTCTCATTTGACAGATGAAAGTCCAACATTCAACTATAAATGTGTGTTTTGTCTGCCTAAGGATGAGCTCATCTATCACAAGGTATTCAAGTGGACCTTACAGACATAGTGTTATAAGAGAACCTGGAGAGGTCATCAAATCCATTCTTCTACCTCTAGAAGTCCAAGACCCAACCCAGAGGAACAAGAATGGTTGTCTTTTATCTATGTCTCTCTGTGCTACCTTAAAGGAAATACAAGGTCCCTGTGTCATCATTGTGATTCTGAGCTTAAATATTTTCATAGTGAGTCATAGCAATTGTTACATTCCTAAGCAGTCAGTAATAACTAGCTCCAGTTTAGAGATAACGCGCAGAGAGGTTAAGCGACTTGCTCTCAGGCCATATGGCAAATTGACAATGGAGCCAGAAGTAGGACCCAGAGTCTGATTCTCTGTCCTCTTTTCCTGGTCTTTCCACTTCCTTTTAACAACATAGTGGCTGTGTCCTTGCCCTTGCTGAATGCTGTTGTTATTCTGTCATGCTTTAGTCTCAGTTGTGGGGAATGGGCTTACTACCTGTATTTGTGCTTTATGAGAGTTTGTATAACAAACAGCTACAGCCACTTGACATGTAAGGACCTACTTAATACTGTTTATGCAACATTGCTGAAGTTTTTTTTAAATTTTTTTAAAAACAAGTTGAGCTTTTATGTGCTACAAGGAAGCCTTCTGCATAGTAGCCAAAGCTTGGGAGCACATACACTGATCCAGGATCCTCCTTCATTGATTGCCCTTAGGGCTGGTCTACTCCAGAAGGAAAAGCATATTCATTATAGTATTCCAGTTTTTGTAGCATTAGGTATTCATAGATGCCATAAAGCTGGGAGAGCAAAAACATTGTAGATGAGTCACTATCCAAATGGACCTTAGAAATATAGAGTATTAGGCTAAATCTAAAGAAATTTCATAGGGATATATATATATGTATATATATATAGTTGTATTTGTCTGCAAAACAATGTCACAGGTATATGAGGGGGAGGTTTGGATAAGCATCTGTTTTCTGACAAAGATCCCCAAGTTCTATTTAATTCAGTGGTCTGATGTGGCAGTCAAAAATGGCTAATTCAATCCTGGGCTGCATTGAAAGGCACAGTTTCCAGAAACAGGGAAACGATGGTCCCTTTGTCCTCTATCTTCATCAGACCATGTCTAGAATATGGTATTCAGTCATGGGCACCATAGTTTAGGAAGACATTGATAAACTAGAGAGTGTCCAGAGAAGGGAAATTGGGATGGTGAAAGACTGTTTGTCCACATCATACAAGGATCAATTGAATAGAGATAGTTATCCCAGAGAAGAGAAGATTCAGTAAGGGATATGCTGGTGGTCCTCAAGTATTTTTAAAGTCTGTCATGTGGTTGAAAGACTAGATTATAGGTCTAGGAACCAGAACCAGGAAGAGGGGGTCTAGAAACTGCAAGGAGTCCAGTTTAGACTTGATGTCAGGAAGAAATATCCTAACAATTAGAGCATCCTAACAATTAAAGTGAAATGGACCATCTAGAAAGGTAGTGGATTTCCTTTCCTTGGTGGTCTTCAATTAAAGGCTGGATGACTCCACATCAGGTATGGTATAGTGGGAATTCTTTTTGTTTCTGGGTTGGACTACTAATCCCTAACAACTCTCAAATTCTCTGATTCTGTATAAGGCCATTTCTAAAAGAGCTTAACCCATGCCAGATTTAGGTGCTGAATGGCTTGAGACTGCCCAGCATCATGGAACTGGTTCAGCTTCTTAGCCAAATGTTCAGTAGTAGAGCAAAAGGTTTTAGGAACTTCAAGGAAAAGGAGAAAAAGGTGGCAAATTTGGAGGCATCTTGGGGTTACTCCAGCTAACTAATAAAAATATTAGAACCCTCTTCAAAATTATTGCTTTGCTGGATTTTTGTCTTTGATATGTATACATTGCCTTACTCCCAAGTAACATTCCATTCCTCACTGAATTTTATACAACTGACAGTTATCCTCAGTCCCACAAATCCCTAACATCCATAGCTATTTCCATTGCATATAACCAGGGACCTGAAGACTGCTGTTAGAAGTTAAAGAGAAAATTACACAATTATATAGGATAATGTTCAACATTGTAGAAGGACCTGAGCATTTATATAGATGCTGTGTGTTGGGAGCAATTTGGGATTACCTTCTATTTAGTGATTGTCCAACCTCTCTGGTCCAGTCAGTGTATCTCTCTCTGCTTGTTAGCTTATTTCAGGGTACTTGATCTTAGGCCACTTGGCTTGGTGGCAAAGATACTTTCAATCAATATCTGGTAACTCTCTGTCCCCCTCCTACAGTGCAGAAGTATGAACTTCCCAAGAAGAGGTTCTTGTGGGTGACTGATAGAATCAGTTCTCTTCTCCTTGCTGACTGCCAGTGTCTGCCCTGAGCCTTCTGATGTCTCCCTGGAGAAATGGGTGAGCCCAACTTTATGGTAGATCATCTAAATATATGTGTTTCTCAAAATATTTAGCATGAGGTGAGACTCCCATTACTCCACTGCCATTATTAGCAGACCGTTTTACTATATTTTCTCAAGCCATGTACAATATATTGTAGTATTTAACTACTTCCCTTTCCAGTGACTGGTTGGACTTCATGGAGTTATCAAAAGCATCTCCCAATATAAATAGCTGCCTCTAAACTTTGGAATATTTAATAGCTTATGTTTAAGGTGAGAGAAAATGGGAGGGCGGGTGTTACAAAGACATATCTTTATTCATATGGAGTTCACATAGTATGAATGTGATGCCAGTATTATAACTACTCATCTTTTAAGTATCTCAGAGTCCTTTTACCGCCATAAAATGCCAAGTTGCCATGCTGTGATGATTGCATTTTAGTACTGGGGGAAATGTAATACTGAATTTTATTTTATAGACTATAGGATTATATTATATTCCTATAAGTATATATATTATTCGTCGATAAAATTTCAAAACCTTTAGGATGATGGGACTTATTTTTCCCTCCAATTTTTGTTTTAATAGAAGGATCTTTAGACTAGATGTCAGGAAGCTTTACCATGTAATCCTGACACAGGCACTAACTTTTTGGGTGACCTTGGGAAAGTCACCTAACCTCTTCATTTTTTTTTATCTGTAACCTAAGAGAGTAGGACTAACTGATCTTGAATTCTAAGTCTAAGATCTTGAATTCCTTTACTGTGGAATGTTAACTCAGCTTTTGATGGCTAGTAACACCTTTCTGCTGGGCACTATATTCCATCCCTACCTCAATTTAACTTGGAAAAATGATAATGAAGAGTCTGCCTCTGCATGGGCAAAGTGATTGGGGGTCATGTCTGTACTGTTCAATATGAAAAATAAGTGGCAGTGTACCATAATGGAAACCCCCAAACACTTCTAACACTGAAGAATCTATTGAGGCAGGAGGGGAAAGCAGCAATTTATAGTTCTCGTCACTTGCAAAATTCTCATAAAAAAATAATAGTAAAGAAAAGGCTTAAAGTGTCTGACTTTGAACAGGGGATACCAAGATGCAATATGTGATTTTTCCAGTGTAGGAAGTTTGGTAAATAGAGGTGTGTGAAATTGCCTGCAATTCTCCACCTCTTGCTCTGGTTCTCTTGTTCTTCCTCTTCTTGAGTAAAAATCATTCTCTTCATCCTCCACCACCAAGTGCAGCATGGGACACATGAGAGCTTCAGTGTCCCTTCTCAAACCTTTTTACATCAGCCACAGAACCCCTGCTGTTCTGTGCTAATGTGAAATGCAATAACGTTTAGCATCAAGACATCTCCAAGTCAAGAGGTTAACGGAAAACACATCTCCCATTGTGTTTTCACAGCTCTGATACCATTAATGGCGCAAACACCATGGAGACAAATAGATCTCTCTTTATTCAGGAGGCTTTGAATGAAGAAAAAATATATATTACATCTTCACAACACGAGTGCCTTTTCTATATGGCACATTAAGGAAGGATGGAGGGGAGAGGTCACATAACATCGAGTTTGATATGGCCAAAGCCTTGTCTGGAGGTATAATTCTATCTCCCACCATTTTCTTTCTGTTGCTGTAATGAAGAAGCACTTTTCTTTGGTCTTTTAATGCATGTTTCCAATCCTAGCTGAGAAAATGAGACTTATCCTTTCAAAGTCCAAATGCAAAGGAAGGAAATTCTTTTGATACTTTAGTGGAAGACTTAAGGTAGTGTCCCTTACTCTGTGATCCAGCAGAGATTGCCGATGCCCCTTTTTGCCTCCCTTTTCCTCTACCAGTCTCCGAATCTCTCCTTTTTCTGTTGTCAGCTTTTGGTGTATAGGATCTGGGTCAGTGATAGTGGATTGGTTGAAGGGGACAGAAAAAGGAGAAATCAAGAGATGACAACCTTTTTTATAGGGATAGCAATGCTTTTTTGTTTTTGTTTTTACTTTGAAACAAATCACTTAGCCCAGGAAACTACATTCACAAAATAATAATAGTAATAATAACAAACATTTATATAGCATCTATGTGCAGTGCCTGGCCTAAGTATCTAAGTGCTTTATAAATATTACCTCATTTTGATCCTCATAACAACCCTGGGAGGCAGATGCTATTATTATTCCTCCTTTATAGATGAGGAAACTGAGGCAGACAAAGGTTAAGAGACTTGCCCAGGATCACATAGCTAATAATTGTCCAAGATCAGATTTGAACTCAGATATTTTTTAATCCAGGCCAGGTGCTCTACCCACCGTAGATCCTAGCTGCTTCTAACATGCCTCTTACGTGATGGGTTAATGCATTTGCAGCCCTGCTGTTTCATACCCTCGACTATATCCTTCAGGAGAATGTTCATCAAGACCATTTAAGGTCACTGGCATTACCTATTTGGCTGATAGGCCATCCTGATCAGAGCTAAAATTAGAATACTCACTTTTCTCAGTCACAGATAAGCACGTTAATCACTGGAACTTGTCTCTTTGTGGTGCCAATTCAGGACCAAAAAAAAAAATCCATTCTTGGAACCTAAATGGCCTTGTTTGACTGTCTGCACAGGCTGGATTCACTGGGTGATTGCCAATTCTTTTCTATGTTGTATAGATTCTGAGGTTTTCTTGGATTCTCATCATTAATAAATTCAAAGTCTCTGAAGAGCCTAATTACCAGCAATAATGTGCTCTCCTCTTACAGGCAGGCCACCAAGCTAACTTTGATGATGAGAACTTTTCCTCTATACTTATTTAGACTATACTGATGCCCAGAGGGATCTGTCCCCTAGCTATTGATTCAGTGGCAACAGACATAGCCAAATCCACATGCCAAAGTTCATTAGGAAGAGGCACAGAGGGGAAAGGAATGCCAGAATGACTCATTGTTGAATGAATAAAGGCCCCAAGTGTTCTGCTGTTGTCATTTATAAATTTGTATAAAATGTATAGAATTCATGTCATAACTGGAATTCTGACCTAGGCTGGTTCATGCCTAGTGGTAAGGGTGCAGCATTAGTGCAATCCCAAAATACTTCTTCTGCTCTGACGTTAACTGTCAACCTCAAAAATAAATAGCATTTTCATGATGTGTTTTGCAGGTCCGTGGAGGGTTTTTATCATCTTTAAACTATTTGTAGCTTGTAAACTATAGAGGAGTGGAGTGTTGCTGATGTCTAAAACCAAAATGAAAAATAAACGGATATTAAATAAGAGCTAATATGCCCCCTAAAATCAGGCAGATAGATTTACTTTGCATGTGTAGGCTATACAAAATAAACCTTTTTGCCTTGACCAGGGATGTATTTCAGTCAATAGTTACTGTACTTAATGAAAGAGTCACCATGACATAATGAATCAGGAAGACTTGGGTTCAAATCTTGCTTCTGACTCACATTTGACCAAGGAGCTTAAGCAAGTTACTTAGCTGCTTATTATAGAAAACCATAAGAAACCAAGACATGTTACTGATCTAGGAGGTCAATGGGAGGAGATCCTGGTACAAGAGTTTTCTATGCTGTGAAAGCACTGGCACAGATAAAAACTCTATTTGCTATGAATGAAATTTCAAATTTCTTACTAAATAACACATTTTTGATAGTTTTGGTTTTATATCACCCACATTCCCCAATGCATCCCTTCCTACTCCTTTTATGGGAGGGAATAGTTCAAACAAACTAACTGACAGATCATAAAAAGGCTGACATCTACAGAAGAGGCAACCACACTACATGATCTATCAGCCACAGGAAGAATAAGACTAAAATGCAACCAGGAAATATCTCACAAGATAAAGAAAAATATAGTAGAACACAAATTGTCTTATTTTTTAATTTTAGATTTCTTTATTTTACAATTTATTTTTTTTAAATTGAGGTTCAAAATTTCTCCCTCCTTCTAGCCTTTCCTCCTACCCATTGAGAAGAAAAGCAATATGATATCATTTCTATGGAACATAGATAATTTTCATATGTGTTTTTTCTAAGTCAATATGGCCTGCAGGGATCCTTATGTTCAGATAAGTGGCATTGCCACTGCTCTGAAGGACTTCCACACCCATAGAATCTCACCTCTACAAGGAAGGGAAGAAGATATCTCTATATATTTCATCTTTGGGGCAAAGCTTGGTCATGAGAATCTTTTTAAAAATTTCACAGAATTCACTTCTAATTGTTGCATTGCTATTTCTGTTTCCATTTTTGTAGTCATGGTGGGTATTGTCTTCCTGGTTCTGTTTATTCCATTTTGCTTCAGTTCACATAAGTCTTCTCCATTCTTCTCTATATTCATTATATTTGTTGTTTCTTATAGTACAGGGATATTCCATGAAATTCAGGCACCAAAATATTTTGATGTATTTGGGGCCTTCCTTTTTATCATGGACCTCCTTTGGATTATATATGCCTAGCAGTAGAATCACCTAGTCAAATTCTTCCTCTAATTGCATTAATTTTGCTCATGCAAAAGCTTGTCAATTTCATGTAAGTCAAAGTTACTTTCTTTTTTACAATGTCTATAGCTTCCTTGATTGTAAATTCACCATCTCTACCTCTAACCCCACCCAGAGTTTAAAAAGGTACCTGATCTGATTCTCTTCTAATTATTTTATGGAATGATTTTTAATATTCAATTCACATTTTTAGTCTATTATGGTATTTGGTGTAAGATATTTGCCAAAACCTATTCAAAGAATAATCATAGTATAAAATGTACTTAATGCTAAAAATATACCAAACAATCTTTCTTAGGAAATCTAGAAAGTGCTTTAGGATTATCATTGTCAATATTTGTCATTTTTGTATAGTATAATAAATATAATAATTATATTATATGTAATTACACTATAATGCATAGTGAATATATAATAGAACTCTGGTTCATAGTTTGAATTAACTTTTACCATATATATATATATATGTATATATGTATGTATATATGTTTTGTCTAAAGCCTGAAACTAAAGTTAAGGTTTGCTTCAGAGCTCAATTACCAATGAATAAAATGTTCTGTTCCCAACAGAACTTTACTATAACTCAAACCCAGAAGAATGCTCAGTTCATGAAAACATGATGATGAATGTAGTTGATGACAAATTCAGTTAGCTAATATCAATCTAACCATAGGTTAGAAGTTAGCTTTCAGAGGGTTTATAGTGGATACTTAATGTCTATAGAAAAGAAAGCTTTCCTGATTTTTCCTGGAATCCTGAAACATCATAGACTTCTATAGAAGGTAAACTCCTAGAGGGCAGACACTACATTGTGTGCCTCTCTAATAAAATACCTAGAATGATATAGCAGCTAAGTGGTACAGTGGTTAGAGTACTGGACCTAGAATCAGGAAGACTCATCTTCCCGAGTTCAAATCTGGACTCAGATACCAGCTGGGTGACTCTGGGCAAGTCACTTCATCCTGTTTGCCTCAGTTTCTTCATCTGTAAAATGAAATGGAGAAGGCAATGGGGAACTATTCCAGCATCTTTTCCAAGAAAACCTCAAAATGCAGTCACAAAGAGTCAGACACGACTGAAGTGATTGAACAATAACAGGACAAGATTGACCTGCAAATAAGTATAGTTACTCAGAAAAATCCTATCTCAACAGCAGTGATCGACTTCTCATGGGCTGTGGTCCTCAGTAATTGGCATCTTATCATTTTTGGCAGTTTGGAAAGTACTTTCTTTATAAAGTTCAGATCCACAAACCTCTCCTTTCCTGAGCTAGCCAAAACAAAGATGTCAGTATGGTTTTATCACCTTTTTAGTATTAGGAAAATCCTACTAGATTTAATTTGGGTAGAGGGATGATATTGTGAGGTGCAAGAGCAATAGAATTAAGTAACTATTAGAAATAAAGGCCCTTTGGGTAAGAGCAGCTAGATGGCACAGTGGGTAGAGTCCTGGAAGGAAGAACCAAGTTCAAATGTTATTACCTGGGTGACCCTGGGTGAATCACTTACCCTCGTTTGCCTCAGTTTCCTCATCTGTAAGATGAACTAGAAATGGCAATCTATTGTAGTATCTTTGCCAAGAAAACCCCAGATGGGGTCACAAAGAGTCAGACATGATTAGAAGCAACTGAACAACCCACAACAAAAACTGATTCACTTTATGACCTTTAGCAAACACTAAACTTCTCTGTGCTTCAGGTTTAGAAGAATCAAGTAGGAAGAAGGATTGTGAATATGAAATGCTTTGACATGCAAAGCAGATACATACATCCCTGTACTGAAACCAGCTAACTTCCAGTACATGAGACTTTATTTTCCTGCTTGACCTAGAGTTGGCACAGCTTGCATTTCTGTTAAGTAATATCTCAGAAAGCTGGTGAGGGCCACCTGGGAAAGGAAGAACTTAATTTCTGGTTTCCTTGACTGGAGAAAACAGCCTTCCCCAAGCAGATTCTTCCTGGTTCATATTTTACAAACAAGATCATTTTCTACAACAAATGGAGGCGGGTGGGACAGCATCGGTACAGATAAGCTAAACTTTCTGTCTCCATGATAAGTGAGCTTGTTTCATGACCAGGTCACTGGTGCACTTGGGAAGTGACCCAAGCAAGCTCTTAGATAAGTAGAAACTAAAAGAGCTGAGGAAAATGTTTTTGCCAAGTGTTTCTTCTTGGCCTTTTGGCTAAGATCAACTGTTATGTTCTCTATCTAGGGACTATCTCATGTAGGCCGGATTGTATGATCTAATAGGTCTTTTTAATTTCTTAATACTATGACTTCTATCCCCAAGTGAACGACACAGTTTATTTACACAGAAACACATTCACAGGCTTAAGGAAATGCAGAATGACTAATGCTCCTGAAAGTGAACTGGGATGACTCAATGACAATTTTTTTTTTCTAAATAGGAGAAGTAAATCAAAGTCATAGTCATTTTCTCCAGCTCTTCCCCTTCCCCCTCCCCACCAACCTTGCTTCCAACATTTCAATGGGTGGATTTTAGATATCAGAATCTCGCTACAATACTTTAATGATATGTCACCAGCAAATGGGTATTTCTCTGTTAAGCCAGTAGTCATTCTGAGTAGTTAGTAAAGAATGTCTTCAATGAAGATTTATTTTAATTTCATATGCTGCCTGCCAGGTTCATCAGAGATAAAGACGGAAAAAACAACAACTTTCAGAAGGATTGAAAGCTACAGATTTTTAGAAAAATAAAAATATGATAATAAAACATAATTGGTATGCATTTAGACTTTAAAGATCTGTTTTGGTCTCATGGGCCACATCAGCCCAAGCAAATGAATCATTGTGAGGAGTTTCAAATGCCTTTCAAAATATATTTCCGTAGGATTATTTTGGCAAGGGCAACGTCTTGGAGGTGTTTATACTGTCTGAATTGTCTAAACATTTGGGGTGAACACCACCAAGTAGTACATTCAATGGTCTGGACAATAATGGAAGACAAAAGAGGTTATCATCTTGTCATGCCACACTGCTTTGTAGTGTTTGTGCTAAACTGAAATATTCATCCAACTGCCTATTCTGGCTGTAGAAATACACAGAAAAAGAGGAGCTACCAGTATGGCTTGTGCTAAAATCTCTGCTTCTGAACCATCAGGGCTTGGAGTATTTCCAATATAATACTAAGGAACTAACTCTGAGGTGAAATGATTGATTGAAGAAGTAGTTAGTGAAAAGGCAGATGTCACCACATTGGTATTTCCCATTATTTGTCCTCTGAAGGCAATTGGAGAAGCTCCTGGCCATTTTTCTTTGAGTTGAGGTCTACAGGTACTGATCTATTCCATGGAAGACGGGAGGGGACTTCTGCCTTTGGTCTTAGGGCACTATTCTGTTGTCTCATTTACCTTGCTTTGTTTTTTAGAAATTCCTTTTCCTGGAGCCCAGAGAATTTATGACATATGAATGGAGCATTCAGCTTTCCAAAATCTGTTTTTTTGCATAACTGACGGGCAGCCTACCTCCAAACCAAAGCAGTTTAAAAAAGAAGTTGCTGAACCTGGCTGTGATGTGTAGAAAAATCATAATAGCCTAAAGGTTACCCAGCACTTAATAGTCTAAGAAAGCAATTTCCATGGAACAATTCTGGGAAGTAGCTAATTTAAGTATTATTGTTCCCATTTCACCAGGAAGGAAATGCAAGCTTAGCAAGTGATTTGATGTAAGCTCCTTGAGGGTAGTCATTCTTCTGTTTTGTCTTAGCACAATGCTTGGCACATGGGAAGTACATAATCAATGTCTTTTCATTCATTACTTTCCCTAGGCCAGAGACTTATGTTCAGTAGTTAGTTATCAATGTTGAATTAAATTGTTGGATCGACTATGGTCACACTGATGGTAAGTGTTAGAGCAGATCTCTAAACTAGTTCTTCTAGCACAGCAATTTTGGTATTTCTTTTGCTCTGCTGTGAAACCTCTTTGCAGTGCCATCCTGCTCACATTGATGTCTTCTGCCCTTAATATAGGCAGGGTTATATCCTTACCAGCTCCTCTTCCAATCATACAAAGATGCATTTCTCTGGAGCAAAGCTCTGTCAATCCAAAATATGGCACATTATTTTTTCCAAGTTCTATGGAATGTAATAAATAATTTGTACAGTCTTATAGTTTGTGTGGGTACATTCTCCAATTCTCCATCACATTTCATTTGCTGCTTTTCAGTTCAATACCACCTCAGCCACATTTGCGAGGACTCTTATTTTTATAATCTATAGTTTGCTATTCTCCCAATATAGTTTTAGCTTTCTAGGTAAATGCTGTATCCCTAGTATTGACTATATTTATTTAAACTCAGGATTTTTATTTTCAGGTAGGGTATATACTCACTGATAGCATTTGAGCCAGGTTTGTGAACCTCGACAAGCATTTTGTTAGTATTTACAGATTTTCTGTCCCAATCTGGCCTTAGGTATACCTAATTCACCATTATTTTAACAAGAAGACTTAAGCTGCTTTAACATTTAAATGAAATTAGCAGTTCTTTAGGAAAGGGCCAGCATAGACTTACCTTTAGATAAAATTCCATTGCTGAATTAGTTCTCAGAAATTATGGGGTTCACCAGTGGAATTGTGCATCGGCTAAGGAGGGTTAGGGGAGGTTTAGGGGAGAGGGAAAGAACATGAAACATGTAACTATGGGAAATATTCAAAATTAAAATTAAAAAAAGAAATTATGGGGTTCATAAAAATATAGAAGTAAAGGAAGTCACTTCAGAATTCTCTAGAACTATAATGGCTGAGTTGCAAATCATTATCATAAGAGGTTGTTTCTATACCAAGAGAAGAGGGGTCCATGTGGTGAGTTTTTCACACTGAAATCAAGAGCCAAAAAGTGAAAGCAGGAAGGATAAATATTGAAAATTTCAGGTAGAAAATAGATATAATTAAGTCCGTATTTAAGGTAGAATAATCTGCCAGCAATATTCAGGGTGGACTGGATGAAGGCAAAATTGGAAGCATGCTGTTGGAGGTCATAGGCATGACATAATGATAACCTGAACTTAGTAGGAGTGGTGGAGATGGAGAGGAAGGTTTGGATAAGAGAGGCATTTGACAGAAAAAAAATGAACTAAATGGATATGGAGAATAAAGGAGAGGATAACCATTCTGAAGTTTTAAGCCTGAGAGACTACGAGAATGAAGTACCATTGATAGAGATAGGAAGACTGAGGGAGCAGTTTGGTTGGGAAAACATTTTATTTTGCTTTAGACTTTTGAAGTTTGAAGTAATGATCTAGCAGGTAATTGGGGATAGGAGCTTGGCACTTGAATGAGAGGACAGTACTGGAGGGAGGGCTTTTAGAGCCACTGACCAAGATGGAAATCTCTTTCTGGGAAGGCATATCCAGTTAGAGAGGACTCTATGAGCACTGATGCAGGATAGGGGTGTCTGTCTGATGCTACTGAAGCCTGATGATTGTAATGTTGCATAAATATGGTTCCTGATTGAATTGAACTTCTCCTAGCACCTTACGGATGGATGTTCATCGCATTTAAGATATTTCAGTTTTCAAGTGTGGTTATGATCATTTTGGAAATGGAGAGCATTAGTTGGCCAAGGTGAAATATGTCCAAACAACAGAGTGTGTCAAGGGAATCAAATCTTGAAACTCTTGTTTCCCGAGTCTTCACCAGCAAGATCTTTGAACACCCTAGTCATTTTCACTGACTCATATTGATAGAAATCTTCCTACTGCTTCAATTCAACAGGCATTTTAAAGCACCTACTATGTGCCAAGAATTATACAAGGTACTAGGGATAAAAAGGCGAGAGAGAGAGAGAGAGAGAGAGAGAGAGAGAGAGAGAGAGAGAGACAGAGAGAGACAGAGAGAGAGAGACAGAGAGAGAGAGGGGAAGGGAGAAAGAAAGAAAGAAAGAAAAAAAGAAAGAAGAAAAAGAAATAGTACCAACCTTCAAGGATCTTACATTCTATGACTAGTGGAGAAGGCAACTGGAAAACAATCATGTATACAGATAAGTAAGTACAAAATCTATAGCAAATAAACACAAAGTAATTTTGGCAAAGGGGCGATCACCAGCAGTTAAAGGGAAAAGTCTTCACCGAGGAGGAGGAGCCAAGCTTATCTTTGTTTCTAAGACAAACAAGTATGGAGGGAGAGTATTCTAGATACACTAAAAGCCCATACAAAGGCATGGATATAGGAGCTTCAGTGTCAGAGTGACAATAACAAATAGGCTAATATAACTATAATATAGAGTATGAATGTGGGGGGGGGGGAAGGTAGTTTTCCTAATTGCTGAAGCTATGGCCCTTTAGTAAACTCACTTTCTTTTAATTGTATTTTAGATATTGGGAAGAAATCTTTTCATATATTTTATTTTCTATCTTAGCCATAGATTTTAACCATATTGAGAAGAAATCTTTCAAAGATGCATTGTACTTCCCCACCTTCTGAATCACAGGTCAGTAAATAAAATCAAACCTTCTCTTAAGATCCCAGGATGATAAATTTAGAGCCTGAGGGGTCATTTTGTCTAACCTCATTCCCAACATTATATTTATATGTATATACATATACATATATATATAAAGATGTTTAGTTCCAGATAATAAGTACCAGGGCAAGGATTCAAACCAAGTCTTCTAATTCCAGAACCAGTGCTCTTTCCACTAGAACAAAATGATTTAGGGTTATGGCTATGACCATCCCCTTGGGGTAATGAAGGGGAGCAATAAATATGAATTGTACTTAGAATGAGGAAAACCTAAGGTTGAATTCTATCTCAGACATTCATTGTGTTCATCACTTAATTTTTTTTCACCTCATCTGTAAAAAAGATTATAGTACCCATTCCACAGAGTTATTTTGAGGATCACATGAGATAATATATATAATGCATTTTACAAACTTTAAAATGCTATATGGGCAGTTAGGTAGAGCAGTGGATAGAATTGTTGAACCTGAAGTCAGGAAGTTATTTCTTCCTGAGTTCAGTTCTGACTTCAGACACTCATTAGCTGCTTGATGCAAGTCACTTTGCTTTGCTTGCCTCAGTTTTCCTCAGTTGTAAAATGAACTAGAAAAGGAAATGACAAACCACTCTAGTATCTTTGCCAAGAAAACCCCAAAAGGCATCCCAAAGAGTCAGACACAACTGAAAATGACCAATCAAAGTGCTATATAAACACTTATTATTCTATGCTGTGCCAACTTTTTTCCTCCTTCTCTCTTCTTCCTCCTTGTGAGATTGTTAGCTATTACTTATCTTACTCTCATTTTTCCTGCCCCTGACAGGTCTTCCCCACCTCCAGTTAATTTGCTGTTTATAACCTGCTGTGGGCTAGGAAACTAGAAGACATTGCTAAGCACAGTGCAGGAAAACAGAATCAATAAAGCTCTGGGTAAAAGCCTAAGCAGTAGAGAATAATTCTAGTGCCCAAGCTTAGTGAAAACTCTCATGGGTACTCAGGCACCTTTCTCCTTATTTCCTGGTCTTCTCAGAGGATTGAAATGACTAAAAAACTGGCCCTTGAATAAGTGAGGTACAGTATTTACACTTTAGAACACATAGGTCAAGTACCTAGTGCATAATTTGAGGACAGAAAGTAGACATGCTTGTTCTATGTCTAGACGGTGTGGGGCAAGAGATAGTCATGAACTGCCCCTCTGATTAATCTAATGCAATAGAAACCTAATTTTAACAGAGGTGTACAAATGAGATACAATCATTCCCTCTTCTGCCCCAATCACTTATCTCCAGACCCCACTACTCCCTGCCTTTATGTTGTCTTTGCTTGGGAGCTTGGGGCTTTGTTTCAGTCCCCAGAGCAAAAGAGGGCATTAATTCCCAGTCTACTGCTTAGGAACAAGCAATAGTGTTAAATTGAATTGCTTCTGAAAAGTGCTTTCCCCCAGTGGAGGGTGGGAGTGTCCCTCACGTTGGCTAAAATGATGTGTAAGAATGCCAAGTACTGAGTTGGCACACTAGCATTGGATAGAGGAAAAATGATCACTTTAAGATCACAAATTAAATCTTATGACAACTGAGGGATGAAGGCACACATAGACTGATTCATAACCACCATGAAGTATGGCGACTAGATTATTTCGAATGATTTTGTATAAAAATAACCATAAGAACAGCTAGCAATTATATAGTAATTTATTGTTCCCAAAGTGCTTTACAAATATTATCTCATTTTACATTCATAACAATGTTGGATGGCAGGTGCTATTATTTCCCTCATTTTACAGATGTGGAAACTAAGGTAGAGAAAAGCTAAATGATTTGCCGTGTCATTTTTCAGTCACATCCAACTCTTCATGACTCCTTTTGGGGTTTTCTTGGCAAAGATACTGGAGACACACAACTAGTAAATATCTGATGGAAGATTTGAACTGAAAAAGACGAGTTATACTTTGGCTTAGTAAACTGACTTCCTAAACTGCTAGATGGGAGAGATTCAGTCAGATGGCATTACTTTCAAAAAAGATATGGCTGTTTGATTGGGTCAGAAGCTCAATACGAATCAACATTGTACAAAAGAAACCAGAAAAGCTAGTGCATTCATAGGTAGATGTAAGAGAGGCATAATGTCCAGGGCTAGAGAGATTAATTACACTCTTCTTTGCCTTGGTCAGTCAACATCTGGAATTTGGTATTCAGGTCTGGGTATCCCATTTTAGATAGAACATAGGTAAGTTATAGAGTATCTGGCAGAAAGCAGTTGAAGAGAGCAAAGAACTTTTGAGTTCATGCTCTCTGAGGATGAACTGATAGAACTAAGGATGCTCCAAAAAAAGATTTAGGAGAATATAATAATCCCCTGAAAATATTGGAAGGGGGGCGTAAATATGTTCTCTTTAGAACTAGATTGCAGAACTAGGAACAATGAATGAAAGTTGTAAAGAGGCAATTTCCATACCTAAAGACTTAAATCTTAAATTCATATTTCAAAAAGGATTTGTTGGGGCCAGTAGGTGGCTCAGTGGATTTAGAGCCAAGCCTAGAGTCAGGAGATCCTGAGTTCAAATCTGGCCTCAGAAACTCCTTAGCCGTGTAACTCTAGACAAGTCACTTAAACCCCATTGCTTAGCCCTTACCACTCTTCTGCCTTGGAACCAATACACAGTATTGATTTTAAGTCTAAAAGTAAAAGTTAAAAATTTTGCTAAATATCTACAATGCACCAAATTTGATGTAAGGAAAAACTTTTTAGGAATTATAAATCCCAAAGTGGAATGAGCTTCCTTGGGTTGCAGTGGGTTCTACCTCTAGGGGGTCTTCCAAAGCAAAGACCATTTGTTAGGTATGACACGGAGGATATTTTTATAGAAGTATAGGCTAGACTTATAGGCTAGACTAGATGACCCAAGTGCTTTTTCTCTCATTAACATCCTGTGATTCTGCCATGATTATAGTATAGTATATTATAGTACAGTATAGTGGAATGAGTGATGGTTTGGGAATCAGTGGGCCTGGGTTCAAACCTTGATTCTAAGAATTCCTGCTTACGTAAATTTGGGCATATCCCTCTGAATTTCAGTTTCCTCATCAATAAAATGAGAGGGCTTGCCCACATAATCCTAGGAGTCTATGACAAAAAGGCTAGTGATCTTTCCACTATACTATAGTTTAGGGAAGTCTGTTCAGCAATGAACAATTGTACTCACAAGAAGAAGTGGTGATCCCCCTAGCAGAGAAATGAATCAAACTATCGTGTAAGAACAGAATTGGAAGGAACATCAGGGGCCATCTTTTCCAATCTGTATCTCTACAAGAATCCTCTTTAAAATCAACCCAAAAATACTCAACCAAGCTTTGCTTGAAGACCTTTAGTGAGGAGAAGCCCATTGTGTTCCAAGGCAGCCAATAAAGCAAGACAGAAAATATGTTGTGTTCTCTAACCCATTTTACATGACCTGGGGGATAGAGGCAGGCCTGGGCTTACAGACATTATCCACAGTCAGAGAGGTCAAAGGCCTGAAAGTAGATCCTACTTTTTAAATGAGACAGGCACAGCTGCTAGCATGATCAGTTTTTAGAACTTCTGGGTGGTGCCTCCATAGCAAACACTGTACTTTGACTGCTGTTCTATGATTCTTTCTATCGAATGGAATAAATACTTGAAAGCCATGTGCTTTGTAAACCATGAGGGCACTAAAAATGTGAGCCATTACTCTGGCAATAAAATATTTGGTCCCAAGAAAGCAGAAAAACCCAGGTCTATGAAAGATTGAAGAAAACTTACAGAAAGACTTTTAATTCATATCAAACTACTTTCCAAATACTAATTAATTAATCCTCCTAACACGCCCTCAAGATATCTAGGTAAGGGATACAGAGAGATCAGTTTACCCTCCTTCACAGTGAAACACAGAGGCTATTTTGGGATGCAGAAATATGACACAATTGGCTGGGAAGCAACAGAGAGTCCCATCTCTAGGTAGGAGGTCAGATTATGGCCAAACATTTAAAGTCATTTCTCTCTTCCTTCCAAAAGCCTGCAATAATAAAAATTTCCTAGAAAACAGTGGTCCTGAACTTGACTCCGAGGTATTGGGTAAGAATAATCTCTCTGAATCCCTCAGAAACTGTACAATTTGGATTGAATGTGACTCTATACCTAAGATGACAAAGAAGCAAATTTGACTTCCTAACTGTGAAAGAACACTGATTTGATTGACTTTATGCCATGTCTGAACCCTAAGGGGAAAGTATGTTGGCAAGACATTATAAGTTCAGTTGATAAGATTTTTACACTTGTTTATAAACTTAATTTAGATGTTGACCTCCCTAAAGCTGTGAGATATGTTCCCCTCCTCATAGCCCCCACTCCACAGCTCAATAATCTCTTTTTCCCATATTTCTCTTTGGTAATTGTCGTAGAAGAACAAGATTGTCATTCTCACTCCCCTCCCGTGCAGTAGTTAAGATGCTTTCTTGAAGAAGAAAAAGAAATCTGTGTGATAGAGAACTCTGTCATTTCACAGATGATCTCATTTTGATATCACTCCATTATCTCTTCCTGTAATCAAAACACCTCTTTAACTGGCAGAACATCAACCAAGATTTCCCAACACCCAGATCAAACCCTGGATTACCTGGCAGGGGGAAATTTTGTTTTCAAACAAATACAAATGTGGTGAGATGTAGCCTAAACCTCCCCAAGTTCAGTGAAGTTATTCCCCGATCTACTAATGCATCCCACTACTGCTAAAGCTCTCAACTTCAGGAACTGAGTGCCAATCTATACAAATATAGTTTCATCCAGGCAATAGTTTTGCAGTTTCAGCCAATGTATGATAACAATCAAAATTTCAAAAGTTCTCTCTTGTCATCTTCTGCATTTCTTCCTATATCTTTTTCTGCATGGGATGGGGGAAAGAGGGCTAGATACTTAGAAGCCCAATTTTTCTCTTTGTAGTTTTTCCTAGTGCTTTTTCTTAAATGTCTCAATCTTCCAACATTTATCCTGAAAGATTATCCCCCAATCTAATTAAACTTAACACCCGGAATCTTCCTTTCCTAATTTTCTTTCTCTTAGGCCCACACTCTTTTTAAATCCTGATTTGTATGTTTATATTTAAATCCCAATTTTGTATTTTCCTTTTTCTTTAATGTTGTTTTACTGGGTCCTCATTTAAACCAACATTTTTCTGTTTATTTTGTTCCTAAATATAGTAGAGTCAATTCTTAAAAGACTAAACTAATAGAGAGTAGGTGGCAGATGATCTAGCAACAACAGATCATCCCCAAATCAATTTAGTTTGTTTTTTAAAGTGTATTGTATGAGTTGACAGAAGCAGATTTACCTTGCTGAAGAACATATCTATAGAAATGTTCAAATAAATTGTCTTTTGGGAAAGTATCTTCACTAACCTAGAAGAAGAAGACCTGAGTAGCTTGAGGAAGCCTGTCTGAAGTAAACAGCTGATATGGATAAATTAGCATAGATCATGAACAACTGACTTTGTCTTTTTTTAAACCCTTAATTTCCATCCTAGAATCAAAACCGTGTATTGGTTCCAAGGCAGAAGAGTGGTAAGGGCTAGGCAATGGAGGTCAAGTGACTTTCCCAGGGTCACACAGCTAGGAAGTGTCCTAGGCTAGATTTAAACCCATGAATTACTACTATCTCTAGGCTTTGCTCTCAATCCACTGAGCCACTTAGCTGCCCTGCTCTAATTGTCTTAAAACAACTACAACAACAACAACAACAACTAATATTCAAGCGATTGTTGTTTAACCAGCACCTACTATGGAAAAGAGATTATGAGGGAGAGACAGATGAGAAATTAGTGTCCCTTCCCCTAAGGAACCTACAATGTAGATGGGATGATGAGACTTAAACACATGAAAAGATAATTTGAAATACATGTTGCCAGAATTGTAAGGACCAGAAAAATGAAACAGACTACTATAAGAGTTCAGAGGAGGTAGGTAAGTGAGCTTAGTGAGATAAAGAAAGCATGACTGACTTTCCTATGGTTGGGGAAGCTTGTCTGGCTCATGGTAAACTACTAATAAACACTTGTTAACTGACCAGTTTGACCTTTACTCTAGTCCAATCACATCTGGAATATTTTGTTCAATTTTGGGCACTGCATTTGGAGGATGATGTTGTTTTTCTGAAGAACATCCAGAGGAAGGTGACCAAATGGGCCTATCATAGCCATCTTCAATAATTCAAAAAAACGTTTTGTGGAAGACGGATTTAGACTTTTCTGCTTGGCTTCTAAAGGCAGAGTTTGGAGTTATGCATAGAAGCTAAGCAAGGCCAGAATTAGACTTGTTATAAGTTCACTAACTCCAATTTAAGCTATCCTAAAGTAACATTCCCTGCTTTGCAAGGTAGTAGGTTTCCCTTGGCTAGAGATCTTCCAGCAATGGCAAGAATGGCCACTTTTCTGGTATATTGTAAGAGGAAGCTCTCATTCAAAAGCATGGTGGGCCAGTAAGGGCTATCTGTGACTTTTGGAATCCTGTGAATCCTGTCTCCTCCTTTTTCCACTTGGTCCTAGGACAGAATCACAGTATGTTTTGGAAGCACCACATTCAGTGACACATTTTCTTTGATATTCAATTCTTTGTATCCAACCTTCTACAAGTTGACTATGTGACCACTGTTCTATTATGTCAGAGGCTATACCTTATCTTAAGGTGGGAGAAATTGAGAGATGAGCTTTTGATCATAAGATCCATCAATTCTAGACATCTCTATAATCCTACAGATCAATAAAGAATATTTCTAGGGACCTCCCAAAAATCTTTATTCTAGGGTCCAACAAAGTATGGTGCTGATACCTTCTCAAAACAAAAACTGGAAATTATATCCTATGGTTATATTTTTTTATATACAATATTTCGGTAATGTACAGTACTTCCTTGCTTCTCCAGGGAAATGGTTTGCAACAAATCACTGAGGATACAACTTAACAATTCACAGAGATCAGTCCCTCTGCTATAGTGGGGTTCTACTTTCATGTATTCTGAGCACCAGACACACTAGTCTGATCAATTCTCTCTTGAAATTCTGGTCTTGGTTGGAATGACTCCCTGAGGCAATCCACAGCTATAGGCTCATTCTGAATAAGAAATGAAGCAATCTTTATCTTCTCTGGGCTGGCTATGTTAAGGGAGGAAAAGAATCCAAAAAACATTCTGCTTTTTTCCTTCTTTTTTTTAATTTGATGTTCCTGCTCCCTGACATGGAAGTCTCACTCACCTTTAGATTGGGAGACAGATCATTTTTAGTTTAAATATCAAGGCTGTGAGATTTAAACTTTGTCAAGGCCTATGACAGATATAGGCTATTTTTCCAGGAAGATCTAAACTGAGGCAGTCATCTAAATAGGTTCAATTAAGTCTGGTGCTAAGAAGATAAATATATCTGTGTGTGTGTGTGTATACACACACAGAAAAACACACACATATATGGTATAGAAGGTGCTTTCACCTAATGATTCTGTGAGCAGGTAGTTGGGATGGGGAAGAGATACAGAGCCATATAGAGACTGTATATGGATTTTATCACTCTTTTTTTCCCCTTTCTTCAACTATAAACAATAGAGAATAATGGAATCTCAGAGGCCATCATATCTAACCTCTACTTGCCCAAGAATCTCCATTACAACAGTGCCAATATGTAGCTCAGCTCTGATGGGACCCTTACTAAAGCTGTATGAATGTAGAATGGACTGCATTGGGAGGCTTGCCTCTTTTGAAGGACTTCAGCAATATTTGACAACTTATTAATCTATTATAAAGGAATTCTTTTTTCAGATATGAGCTGGGCTGGATGACCTCCAAAGGTCCCACAGCATTCTGTTTTCAACCCATCTTTCTATCCTTACATGATATTCTACTACTTTCCTTTATAAATCCTATGCTTCAGCCAAATTGGACTCCTTGGCCCATTCAGAACCCATCATACAATTCCCACTTCTATCCATAACTTTGTTTAAAGTGTCCCCCTTCCAGGAATGTCCCCTTTCCCCCCAATTCCTATCCCTATTGGCCAAAAGGCTACTCACTCACTCATCAAGGCTTGGTACAAGTGCCACTCCCTTCAAGAAGTCTTTCTTGATCCTCTCAGTCATAAATGGTTTTTTTATTCTCTTTACCTCCATAGCACTTTGCTTTATGTCTCTCTTATGATCTTTAACTTGTTATCCTCTGTATTATAGTTTGGTTCTGCCCTATAATATTGCAAGTTCCATGAGGACAGGAGCCATGGCTTACTCATTTTTGTACTTCTTCCGGCACCCAGAATGGAGCCTTAAAGATCATAGGTGTTTATATTTTTTTGGATTTTCTATGCCTTAAAGAACAGACTTTGTAAAATGGTAGTTTCAAATTCTAGTCAGATTGGTTTCTCTCCTAATTCTTCTCCTAAGAAAGATAAACCAAGTTTTCAGAATGGTAACTATATGAAAGCCAAGAAGGACTTTCCCATGAGATTCTAAAAACCATATCTATGCTCTGTTTTATCCAGAAAAGAAAGGTTCAAGTCAGTTCAACCTTGCTCAGTGATGCAGACAGAGTATAAGATGTGAAGCTGTGTTATTTATGATGAGAATCAGTCAAAATTCTTCTCTGCCACTACTAGCTTAGATGTTGGCTCTCCCACAGGACATGTGTTACTTCAGGACAAAGGATAAACTTCACAGCAGACACGGTCTTGTCCTCTCTGGCATTCCAATGCCAGGAACCAGGACTTTTCCAGAAAATGTACTTAGGAGAATTCTCAGTCGTCTGATTAACAGGAGTATATATTGCACTGCTAGGTAAAATCACTATTGTTAAGTTGCTTTCCAGTCATGTGCAACTATTCATGACTTTATTTGGGGTTTTCTTGGCAAAGACACTGGAGTAGTTTGCCATTTCCTTCTCCAGCTTATTTTACAGGGATGGAAACTGAGGCAAATGGGGTTAAGTGACTTGCTCAGGGTCACACAGTTTATACATGTCTAAGACCATATTTGAAATCAGGAAAATGAGTCTTCCTGATTCCAGGCCCAGCATTCTATCCACTGAGCCATCTACCTGCTACTGGCCTTTCAATTATTGGGAAGAGGAGGTTCCCTGGTGCACTATTAGGAATGTAAATGCCCAGAGAAATCCTATAGGAAAAAGAGAGAAAAATGGGCCTTGTGGAAAGAACAGGTTAAGTCAAATTAGCAATATAAAAAAATAGTTTGTTGGGGGCAGCTGGGTGGCTCAGAGGTTTGAGAGCCAAGCCTAGAGATGGGAGGCTCTGGGTTCAAATCTGTCCTCAGATACTTCCTAACTGTGTGACCCTGGGCAAGTCACTTCACCTCCATTGCCTAGCCCTTACCACTCTTCTGTCTTGGAACCAATATACAGTATTGATTCTAATATGGAAAAGGTGAGGATTTAAAAAAATAGTTTGTCTTCTGTGTACTATACTCACATAAATGTATTTTGCTCTCATTGTAGTCTTCTTTTGTGTTCACTGCCACCTGTATCCATTCTCATGTTTAGAATGAATGGTGCCAGGTGGTCCAAGGGATAGAGTGATGGACCTAGACTCAGGAAGACTTGAATTGAAATCTGGCATCAGACACTTATTAGCTGTGTGACTCTGGGCAACTCACTTAACCCTGTTTGATTCAGTTTCCTCATCTATAAAACGAGTTGGAGAAGGAAATGGCAAACTACTCCAGTGTCTTTGCCAATAAAACCCCAAATGGGGTCACGAAGAAATGACTGGATGATGACAAAGTAATAAAGATAGCCATTAACAGGATAGTGTGTCTATGCAAATATTTTCAGAAACTAGGGAGGGAAAGAGACCACTTAACGAAATTTAGTGTGTAGGCTTGCATGGTACACCACCCCTGTCATTCCTGCTACTAAAGTAGCTTGAGAGAGGTAGATTGCTTGAATTCTGGAGTTATGAGCTTTAGTAGGCTAATCCAATTAGAGATATGCATTAAGACCATCACCAATATGGTAGGAGCCCCCAGAGCAGAGGGCAATCAGATACCCTAAGGAAGAGTGACCTGGCCCAATTTAGAAAAATGGAGCAGACTTGAACTTCAGCTTCCAAATCAATCAATATTGGGATTGACCCATGTGTGAGTTCTGGCACTTCCAGCATGAGCAAGATAGGCAGACCCATTATTAAAAATAATTCAAATAAAGCTCGCCAAATCATGAAAAAAATGAGATGAAGCAACACCAATAGCCTGGTACCTCATTGCACTTCTGTAGTCCTGAGTATATTTCATTTATTCATGACCAGGAGATATGTATCATGTTGTTAATAATGGCACCACAAAATTAGCCACTGAGTATTGGGCAGCATATTAACCTGGATGAGTCAGAAAGCTTTCATTTTTTAATCCACAGTTTTGTGCAAGCCTATTTTTTTGAGTGTCAGGGCTACATAGGCTTTTAATTTTACCAATAGGACAAAACCATAAATTTCATTGGGCATCTTCATTTGCTTAAACTGAAAAAGCTGATTGTGATCCTTTTGTAAACAAGCCAATCTCTTCACTGCCATTGTAGCTCAGAACGGCCAGGAAAGGCACTGAAAGAGATAGAAAGCTCACTAGCTTTTTTATAATACTGAATGCTTCCCCTTGTTAAGGTAGGTAGAACCAACTCTGCTAAAGGGAAAAAAGGGAAGAGAATGAAAATGGTATTTTTAGAACTGTCACTTTAAACTTCACCATCTACCCCCTGCTTTGGCCCCACAGTCAGAATCATGCCGAGGCTGTGGCTCAAATGCTGGAAGGAGTCTAGAGTCAAGCAGCCAGCTTTAATGAGTGAGCTGTTGCTGGGGTCTCCTACCCGAGTGCCTTGAAAAAGGTGAGGCAGATGGAATTTTCCTACAGGATTTATCTAGATATTTACATTCCCAATAGTATACCAATAACTGAAATGTAATCTTCCCTTTCTGGTGCTGGGGTCTATGCAGAAATCTTGAAATCCTCTTAAAACAACAAAAAAAGAGTTTTGTGTATTAATTTTTCTTTTTTTTGCCCAGCATCTTTTAAGACATTCAGCTTTAAGTAGAGAGGGGATAGTAGTGACAAAGTAGGAGAGGAGGCCCCCTGATTCTTGAGTATTCCAACTTTTCCTGGAATAGTTAAGAAACATTTGCCAAAGAGGTCTTGGCAGTTCTGGGAGGTGTCTAGCCAAGTCAGAGGGGAGTACGGATCATAATGGGCTCAGGCAGTTCTGTTTTCAGAATTGCATATACAACACACATTTTAATGTAAAGAAATTTGTTGCATGAAATCATGAATCGTCATGTCAAATTGTTTCTCTTTACTACATGAGGGGGAAAAAATGACTAAACCCCAAAGCATTATTCTAAAGAAACAATTCCTGTTTCTTTTCTTCTTTCTTCTTGTTTTTTACATTTAAGAGTTAAGACAGCATCTTAGTGGAGAAATGTGGAGAAGGGTAAAGTGAAATCAATAAAGTTATTCTGTGACTTTTCCCAGGAGGGAGCTGTGTTAATCGAGAACGGCTTGCTTGGCAATATATCAAGTCCGAGAAGAGGGCAGCATTTGATTTGAAAACAGATTTCCTTGCTAGACTGAAGAAAACTGTGGAGATATATTCTATAGATACATACGTGCATATGCTTTACCACTGGGAACAAAGGTAAAATTTCATTAGAGTTAGGCAGTAGTAATAAAACCATAAATCAAAGAATTATAAGAGCTTAGCCCTTTTTAGAGGCCTTCTCATTTATCTTTTGTGTACCAGATATGTAAATTGATGCGTGAATTCTTGTAGTTGAAAATCAAGAACCTAAAGTTATTCTCTTCATTCTTAAGTTTCTAATACTTAAAAATCTTATGAGAGTCCTGCCAGGTCCAATCCTTTAAGTGTTACTTTCTCCAACTATAAATGATAAAGTCCTGGCAAAAGAATAGTTTCAGCCGGAGTCATGTTATCCAAGTTGGCTGTGGGGCTATCCAACTTAAATTTGATGTGGCTGCAGAGGGTCATGGAAAGAGCTTTAAATTTAGAGTTAAATGTTCTAAGTTCAGAGCCTTGCTCAGACACTTACTTAGCTGGGTACCTGTTGGCAAATCACCTATCTTCTCTAAGTCCCAGTTTCTTCATGCTTAAAATAAGTCATAATATTTGAATAACCTGTGTCATTAGTACAGCTAAGTGGCACCGTGAATAGAATGCCGAGTTTGAAATCAGGGAGACTCATCTTCCTGAACTCAATTATGGCCTCAAACACTTACTAGCTGGGTGATCCTGGGCAAGTCACTTCACCCAGTTTGCCACAGTTCCTCATCTATAAAATGAGCTAGAGAAGGAAATGGCAAACCATTCCAATTTCTCTTCCAAGAAAACTCCAAATGGGGTCACAAAAGAGTCTGACACAACTGAAATGACTAAACAACCACAAACCTTTGTCATCAGGTTGTCTATAAGAAAATGTACAATCGTAAGCTACTTTGATATTGTGATGGCTCTATTTCATTTTCACTGCAACTTCTCTGGAAAAGTGAAAGAGTTTAATTTAGTGAAATCTAGTTCTGGGTTCTGATTCTGATTGTTCTCTTACTCATCATGTGACCCTGGGAAACTCAGGAAACCATTATGGGCCTCAGTTTCCCAATTTATAAAATGTGTTCAATGTCTCTTTCTCTTCTCATTCTTTCTTACTGCCCAAGCATTTTGGTTTTGTAGTTATTTTTTAATTGACAAAAATCTGTTTTCTCTCCTTCCTACTTTGTTTTGCTCCTTTGAAAAAAAAAAGAAAAACAAAACCTTTGTTGCAAATATGCATAGCCAAGCAAAATAAGTTCCCTCATTAGCCAGGTCTAGATTAGATATGTCTCAGTTGATACCCTGAGTCCATCCAACTTAACTCTCCCAAATTTAAAGAGAAGAAAATGGAGAGGAATAAAAAGATTCACTGAATAATAAAATTTTCATCTGTAGAATCCACAATCTAATGATACCATGTAAATTAGTTTGCAGATTTAGTACTATACCAATTAAACTATAAAAAGATCATAGATAGATGATAAAGGAAGTATTTATCAAATACATGTTCCAAGTATTTTGCTAAGTGCTAATTATACAAATACAAGCGAAAAAATAGTCTCTAATCTAAAAAACTTACATTCTAATTGGAGAAGACAATGCATAAAAAGTAAACAGAGGGTGAAGATGGAGAGAGGGCCCTGTGAGGGCAAGAATGGAAAAGTCTGGAAATTCAGGAGCAGAGCCAGGAAAAAGTGATCATGAATAGGCTTTTATAAAAAAAAAAGTGGTAGAATCACAAATTAAAGGTGAAGATACAGGGTTGGAGGTAGCCTCAGAGTGAGAAGGCTCTTTGTACAGAGGTGGAAGATTTCAGTACATTAGGACAATTCAATATAATGACAACAAAATTCAATTAATCCTCACCTTTACACTTGACAATTAAAGTCTCAAAGTCTTCTGTTCAAACAAAATTAAGACAACTAGAGTAGTAAGAGAAATGGTAGTTTAGAAAAAATATTTGTATTAAGTATCACTGACAAGGTGATCAGTGATAAAACAAGATGCCCCTTATGCAACATAATATTTAAAGCAATATTTTTTTGCGGTAGCAAAGAATTGGAAATAAAGACTTTACATCATCCAGGTCTCTTCCTTGGCACATTAGGAAGCTTAGACTCAGAGGAAGTTCAGTGATTTGCCCAACATTCATACAGCTAGCTTTTGATAAAGATAGGAAGGAAATAGATCTCCTGATGCCTCTGGCCTTGCCCTTTCTATCACATGTAGTAAAATCAGGAATGGAATCTGAGAGGGTACACACAGCAGGCTGGACACCAAGATGTTGTTAGCTTTGCAATCTCCCCTATAGAAGAATTTTGCTTTCATGTGGTGCTTAGCACAGTGTCTGGCACATAGTAGGCACTCTTCACATGCTTATTGACTACCTGATTGACTTGAGAAGTGTTTTGTGGTCTCCAAGGGCCATAATAGTAGAAGAGAGATCATATAGCAGTCAAAGTCCCTTTTTTTCTCTTTCTTCCAATTCCTTTTAAACCAAACCTAAATCTGAATTCTAGTCTTAATCCTTTGCATTGTTGCCTTTGGACATATTCCTTTTTACCCAATACAATGTTGATTCAAGTTACATTATTTCCAAAGTGATTTGGTGAAGATTTATGAAAAGTTCCTTCTCCTTCATTTTTTTCAGGGCACAGAACAAAAAAGTCTAGTAATTAATAATATCGAGAGTCAACGTTTTCTTTTGTTCCCAATATTTTAGATCTGACATGTTGCCTTTTCACTTGATCTCCCTCCCAGTCCTCGATGAGTTTTCTTTGCTAGGAAGCTAAGGCTCTTCATTGACTTGAGCCAAATTTTAATAAATAATTTTAATAAAATAGAAAAGCAAGTCATTAGGGTCTACATATTTCCATTTCATGATTTATAGTGCTTTTTGCTTTACAAAGTGCTTTTTTTTCACAATCCCTGTTGAGATATGTAGTGAAAATTCAGTATCTCTTCCCTTGGCTTCCATGACATAGATCCCTCCTATTTCTTCTTTGACTCGTACATCAATTCTTTCTTAATCTTCTGATAGGCTGTCATACAGCTCTGACCTGCCCCAAATGTCAGTTTCTCCAAAGCCTCCCTCTTTTTTTCTCTTCTCCTTTAGTGCTCCTCTCAATGAACAAATCTACTTCATAGCTTCAGTTATTATCTCTTTGCAGATCTATATAATCAGCTCTAATTTCCCAGCAGAACTCCACTCTCATATCACCACCTGCCTACTACACATCTTAACTTGGGTGTCCCATAGTCATAAACTGAATATGTATGAACTTTTCCTCTCCCTCTCCTTCCAACCTATTACTCATCCAATCCAATTGAATTAAAAAGTAATTATGCTACTATGTACCTTTAACTATTCTAGGAATTGGAAACTTCCTTGTCAGTGTTGAGGGGGCCACTATTTTCTCAATCATCCAGGTTCATAATTTCATTGTTGTTTAATCATTTCAGTCCTATCCAACCCTTTCTGATCTCATTTGGGGTTTTCTTGGCAAAGACACTGGAATGGTTTGCCATTTCCTTCTCCAGCTCATTTTACAGATGAGGAAACTAAGGCAAACTGGGTGAAATGACTTGCTCAGAGTCACATAGCTACTTAGTGCCTAAGGCCATATTTGAACTCAAGTAGATGAATCTTCCCAATTCCAAATCCAGTGTTCTCTCCATTATGCTACCAAGCTTCCATTAAAATCCTCAATTGATCTCCCTCACCTCTCAATCAGTCACCAAGTCCTATTCATTCTGCTTCCACATTTCTACTCCTTTTGGTCCTCTTCTCTTAACTCGTGGTCACTTTCTTAATTCAGCCACTTATCACTTTTCTTGATTATAGCAATAACCTCCTAATTTGTTTCCCTGAATCTAGGTTTTTTTGTCTCTCTACTCTTTTACATAGCTACAAGAATAATATTCCTAGGGCAAAATATTCCATGTCATTCCCCTGCTTATAAAGCTTCATTGACTCTGTCTTGCCTTTAGTTTAAAATACAGACTTAACTTGACATTCAGGACCTTCCACAACCTCTTTTCAACCTGCCTCTTCAGCCTTCTTTCTGAGGAGTCCCTTTATTTGCTCTGTGTTCTAGTCCAATTGGATTATACCAATCATTCCACGCCAGGAGTGTCCCTTCTCTTCATTGCCATCTCTCAGAATCCTTATCTTTCTTCAAGGTTCAGCTTAGTAGACCTCCTCTGTGAAGTAGTGTTCCTGATCATAAAACTAGAATAAGAATTTCCTGAAAAGCAGTGACTTCTTCCACCTCACAGGTCTTCAAACAAAGACTCTACATCCACTTGTCGGGTATGTTATACCATAGTGAGAATTCCTTTCATGTAGAGGTTGTCTTAGATGGCCCTTTGGAATCTCCAATTCTGTGATTCTGTGATCTGGCTAGATATTAGTCCTTTCTTGGAGAGTCCTAGAGGTCTTTGATATTTCTCTTTGCCCTAGCTTCACTTCCTGCTTTGTACTACATTTATCAATGTTCATTCTGTTTTCCTCCTGGTAGAATGTAAGCTCTTCAAGGCCAATCAGCCAAGAAGAGCATATTACGCATATACTACATGCCTGGCATAAGGAATACAACAATAAAAAGGAAAACAGCCCTTGCCTAAAAGAAGCTACTGGAGTAGTATGCTGTTGTTGTTCAGTCATTTTTCATTGTTTCTGACTCTTTGTAACATCATTTGGGGTTTTTCTTGTCAAAGGTACTGGAGTGATTTGCTATTTCCTTCTCCAGATCTTTTTACAGATGAGGAAACTGAGGCAGACAGTGTTTAGTGACTTGCCCAGGGTCACCCAGCTAGTAAGTATCTGAAATCAGATTTGAATTCAGGCAGATGACTTTTCCTGACTCCAGGCTCTGCATTCTTTCCTTTATACCTCCTAGTTGCCCAAGATTCCCCAATAATCCCCTCTAAATGCCCACCCAGCTCCAGCCCCAGTAGCTCATGAATCCATCTACTCTTTTGACAGATGGCTATCTGCATAGGTGAAGGGAATAACCAAACTGATGAAATCAAAGACCTTTTGAAGTTTAAGTATATCCACAGCCTCTATGCTTAACATGTCCATGCTAAAAAATATATGAATGCCATGTCTATAGATTAACCTTGTAGATTATCAAATTGTCCCTATGGGCCCATGTGGAATAGAATTGGCTTTTAAGCAAATAATACTAATTATTCTGATGATTTAATTTCTATGATTCTATGGACACTACCTTTGGGGAGTGCAGGCTAGTAGCAATTTCTGGGGGGGGGGGGATGCTAAGTACTGGTTACATGCAAGTCAGGCCTGGATCATGTGATTACACAGGGCTAGAGACAGACCCCAGCAGCAGCAGAGACTGTCTGCCTTTGACAAAGTGCTCCATGGTATTCGTGCCACTGCTATTTGTAGCATGGAGAGACTCCTTGAGAAGTATCTAATGTGCCAGATTTAAATTCTCAAAGGTTGCAGCTTCCACTTTTAGAATGATAGTGTTTAGTCCCTGCCCGAAGAGCTTCTCATTCATTCCTACATTTTATGGGCTCAGTGGGGTTGAAGATACAGCTGAAACAAGTGAGGTCCCCAATGTTAACTAACTCCTCTAGGGGAAATACCTGTCCTTTTTAATTCTTTTGTTAAAGATGTAAAAAAGATGTAGACTCAACACTCTTTGAGGCCTTAACTATTTTGTAAATGTTTAAGTAAATTGCATAATATCCTTCCTAGGCTCTTCCTTCTAGGCTGTCATCCTTTAATGACAGGGGAAACCAAAACACATAGGTTATGATTATTATTAATAATACCTTGGATTTATATGGAACCTCTCTTTCAGTGAGCTCAAAGCAATTCACACATATTAGCTCATTCTTCCTCACACAAGCCCTGTTAAGAAAGACATAGATTTTATTCCTGGCTCAGTAGCCTACTTCTTGGAAAATATCCATTAACCACTAATTGCCTCACTTTGGCATCTGTGAAATGGGAAATATTCGTGTTCTCTCCATTCCTTAAATCAGAAATGAGAGAGAGAGAGAGAGAGAGAGAGAGAGAGAGAGAGAGAGAGAGAGAGAGA
>NC_058132.1:208675525-208684562 GCF_016433145.1 Gracilinanus agilis | reverse complement strand
CCACTGATATATATATATATATATATATATATATATATATATATATAAACCGTATGTAATAGAGTTGCCTCTATTATATAAATAGATTATACATAAATGCCCTATGTATATAGCTCCCTGTGTCAGTGAAATGCCAGTGAAATGACTGGACACACTCTACACACACATATACAAACACTTGTGATTTCATCATTCTGGGCAACTCCCTGTGTGGAAACTTCATCTTCTGATATAAATCATCAACCCATCCATAATTTGGAGTCTTAGGGAGTTGCTTGTGGGCATTGAAAGGTTAAGTGATTTGACCAGGGTGACAACACAGGTTGTATGTGTCAGAGGCAGACCTTCCTCACTCTAGGGCTGGCTCTCTAGCTGCTCTGTCATCGTCATCCTGCTACCTCTCATCTAGACATCCCTGTATACATAAGCATGCATGTATGTATGTATGTGCCAAAATACATATGTGTATGTATATGTATATTTGAGATGTGTGCACATAAATACATAGATTGGCACTTTGTGGTGTAACAAAGAAAGTAGTAAAGTGGTAGTTGGTAAGAAAGAGGAAGTGGAGTTTAGTGTGTCTGACAGGGAATCACTCAATTTAAACCATAACCCCATTTCTGTCATTATTATAAGGATGCTCTGGGGTGCACCCTTTTGTTTGCCTCTGCCTTGTGAGCCTTGTATATTATTAAAATTTGTACAATGCTTGGAGATCCCAGAATGACGAGTTCTGAACAGGTGCCCAGTTTTCTTCTGACAACCTTTAATTAGGTCAGCAGAGACAGTTCCAGGAATCCTGAAGACTATAAAAGTGGATCTAAGTTGAGAAGGATTCTGGCTTCAGAAGCATTTCCTCTCTCTGCCTCTCTCTTTATCACTGCCATTTGCAATGCAAGATAGACACTTTGTGGGAGACTGCAAAACCAAAGGGTGAGTCTATGCCCTTGGGAGATGATCTTCTTGAGACACTTAGCTGAACAATCTCAATCTTCAAAAATCCCAGGGGTGGAAATATGCCTATTTGCTTGCCAACCCAAATCTAATGACTGGATGGCAGAGAACCAGTCAAACTGAAACAAAACTTGGCACTTAGATCCTATCTTTCAGCCAAGAATAATGATTAGTATAATATCAGGCCCAATCTTCTCAGTGAGTAGGTAACAAGCAACTCACCTCTTGGAAGTACTTTGGCTCTTTGTCAGACCATGCATGATTTAGGATACCAGGGCAACTAGATGACTTAGTGGCTAGAGTATTGGGCTTGGAATTAGGAAGATCCAAGTTCAAATCTAGCCTCAATTCAAATGCAGCCTCAGAAAATTACTACATTTGTGACTGTAGGCAAGTCACTTAACTCCGTTTGCCTCCGTTTCCTCGTCTGTAAAATGAGCTAGAGAAGGAAATGGCAAACCACTTCAGCATCTCTGCCAAGAAAACTCCAGATGGGGGTCATGAAGAGTCGGACATGACTGAAAACAGCTAAACAACAACAATGATGTAGGACACTGGAAGGAAAGCTTACAGGGTGATCTCCTTCTCCAAAGGTGTAATACGATTGCTAGAGCTAGATGGAAGCTCAGAAGTCATCTCGACCTACCCCCTCATTTTATAGATGAGGAAATAGGCCAAGAGAGGTTCAGTGATTTGCCTAAGGTCACCCAGAGATGGAATTTGAACCTACATCCTATGTACTATTTATAGTTTATACTCTTTATATTATGCTCATGAGAAGACTAAGGCTTCAGAAGTCTTTGAATTCATATGATAGATTATATTCTGAGGACATTGACCTTATACTTAGGTTTTTAAACTATACCATCCCGTCACTTGTAAATAAATGTCATTTTCATGGTGCCTTACAAAATACTTTCACCTACATCCTCTCATTTTATCTTTCAAAGCACTCTAGGAAGTAGATAGATAGGATGTAAACCTCTTGAGGGCAGAGACTTATTTTATTTTTGTCTTTGTATCTTTAGAGCCTAGTATATGGACTAGTGCTTGGTAGACACATATTTAAGGTTTGTGGATTTATGCCTAGAAAGGACAGGTAACATTGTTATTCCTTTTCTAAATATAGGGAAAGTGAGGCTGAGCAGATCTAGCCCCTGAATGGTAAAGTGGAGACTGAAATATGGGTCCTCTGACTTCAGGTCCAACATTCGCCCTTCTACAATGTTTTCTCCCCTAATGAAAGAAGGGAATCTATTGTATACTCACCAGCACTGAGAAAGACCAAAATGCTATAGCACTGAAATTGTCTCTCATGCAATATGTAATTGTAAAGACACAAATAGGATGCAATAGGGACTAGACCTGTGATTTCCTTCATAATGGGAATTTAGGTGTGGAAATACCTCCTAGGTATTCAGGAAAGAATCATCAATAAATTATAATCTTAGAGAGGTGTCTAGAGCATTGAGGAGATAAGTGACTTGTCTAGGGTCACACAGCTAGTATTCATCCAAGGTAGGTCTTGAACCTCTGTCTTCCTGACTTTGAGTTCGCTCCCTAATCACTACACCAAGCTGTCTATCCATAGTTATATAGAGATAATGAGAGATGCTTACATCTCTATATGTAGATATAAATCTATTATCTATTTATCTCTATATAGATACTTATCTATTGATACATGTGTATCTATCTGTGTGTATATATGTCTACAACTTGTAGTAGTGAGTATATGCATACCTACACTTAATACATATGTGTGTATCCATATCTGTATCTTTATACATAAGCCTTTAAATAGTATTGCATATAAAACATAGCCATATAACCACTGGCCCCAGTTTTCCAAATTGATTGAACATTCTGGGAATGTGTGAAGATTAATTTAAATTTAAATTTTACTAGCCTGCAAACAATCATCAGTCTGGGCTACCTCATAGAGGTTGTGGGATAGGTGAGGCGAGGCTATGTGGCTACAGTAAAAGAGTTTGTCAAGTAACTTTCTTCAAGTCAGTGGGAAAATGGGACATCTTTATCTCAGATTCCCTTTCTTAGACAGCATTCCCTACTGATCCGTAGGCTCTTCATTTTATAGGTAAATTGCTCTGGCCACCTAGTAAGTAGTTTGGAGCATTGTATTTTAGGGAAGGCATTGACAGAATAAAGCAGGTCCATAAGAAAGAAACCATGATTAGAAGAGGACTGGAGATGGTACTATATAAGGATTGTTTGAAGGAACTAGGGATAGTTAGCTGGAGAAAATGCGCTGGTGGGAGGGGGTGGATGGAGAACATCCTAGTTGTCTTTTTTTGTATATGTGAGGTGCTGTCATGTGGAAGAAGAATCAGACTTGATCACTTGGCTACAGATGGCAGGACTGGGAGTAAAAGACAGAGAAGTTGCAAGGAAGTCAACTTTGGCTTGATATGAGGGAAAAGTGTCTAATAATTAGAGTTGTCTCAAAGTGGAATTGGCTCCATTAGGAAGGAGTGGATTCCCCCTTCCTGTAGGTCAATGGTCGGCAACCTTTTTGGCCATGAGAGCCATAAATGTGTGCGGAAGGAGGAGGATGGGGTGCTGGAATATGGGGCGGGGGCTGAAGGGCCCCCTGGGGCACATCCTGGGGCTCTGCCCAGACTGGCTGGTAGGGAGGTGGAGCCAGATATGGCTCGAGAGCCCCATACGTTGCCGACCCCTGCATAGGTCTTCAAGCAGAGGGTCACCAATTGCCAGGAGTATCATAGAGAGAATTTCTATTCCAACACAGATTTGAACAGATAAATGTTGAGGTGTCCCTAACCCTAAAATTAATTCTATGGTCCTGGGATCCAATAAAGGAACAAACTTTCTATTCAGTATCATCTTATGAAAAATAGAAGAGGAATGTTGTTTTTTTGTTTTTTGTTTATTTTTAATTAGTCTGGGATCTCTCCAGAACTTGTCTGACCTTTGGTTTTTCTTAATGGTCCATGAGACAACCTATGCATTCTGCATTTATTGACTGGTGAGAGAGGAAGAGTAGGAGGAATTGGTTACCCTTTGTCCCATCTAATCCTGTCCTTTAGGGATGTCATCCCATTTCCCTGAAGATGTGCTCCGGTAAGTGTCTTTTATTGGCCTTACATCAATAGAATTAGTTAAGTCCAGCAAAGAGAATTTGTTAGTTCTTTACCAAATACAGCATTATGGAACTCTGTGGATTCCTCACAAATGCTTATGGACAGACAGACTGGATAACATCCTGTGGTCAGGCTCCTATTTAGTTCCTTGAGAGGTGGCCACTTGCCATCTTCTCCACAGAGACAGGAGCAGCTCACACAAATTGGCAGTTTAGGACAGGCTCCAATGCTGGGTGTTTGCACAAACTTCAAATATACCTGCTTAAAGACTCTTCCTTTAAACCAAATAAACACCGTCTCCTTAACATTTCATCAGGATACCCACTCTGAAACCCAGGAGTCATGCTGGCCATGTTCTCTCAAACCATTTCTGGCTTCCAAAGCCTTAAAAAAAATGAGGGCATTAGAACTCTGCTGTTCATTCCAGATCCCTTCTTACCCACACACTGTAAACTGACACCACATAACCTCTCTTGTCTTGTAAAAGATCTCCCTCCCTGTATACAACCCAGAATAGAATCAGCCTCCTTCACAGCGACATTATCCTGGACATTTTGTCACTTGCCATTACCTCTCAGACCAGTGATCGGAGATATCTTGGGCAGGGTGTGTCTGGCACCAAAAGCTATGACCTTGAAGCTATTAGGAGGAGTTAACTATGGCAATGTGTTGTGTCCCGGAAACAGGGCTGTATACTACCCTTCTAAGCCCTGAGTGGAGAAAATAAGGCTACATTTCACCATATATTGAACGCCTAATTGCAAGTGGCATTCAGCTAGAGCGGGCACCAAAAGCCTTCACATGCCCTGCCCCCTCAGTCAGGCTCAATCTAGTACACATTCAGACAGCAAAATTAAAATATTAAATCAATATATGACTGAACATTAAGGTCAGAGCTAAGTGCAGCTTTAGGGGTGGGGAGCAAAGGTCAGTATTTAATTCAAATGGAAAGGAGGCACAGCACCTCTGAGCCTAGATGGGGTGGGGTGTACAGAAATTGTCAGCTCTCCTTTGATCCGCCCCAGAAGGCTTCCTTGGCTGACTGTGGCACCATTGGAGCCTATCAATTCTTGCTTATGCGCAGCATATAAGCAGAAGTAAGGTGTGAACGCCTCTTTTGCACACTCTGGCAAACATCTTGGGAGGATCCGAAAGTACCCTGGATGAAACAGAATTGCCCTGATCTTTGTGCGGACAAGAAGCAGATATGTGTGTCTTTTTTTATTTTTCCCCCATCTCAGTCCTTTCAATCATTGACTTCCGTCCCTCACTGCTTACACATCTCCAAATATACCAGGCTCTGTTCAGCTCTTCCTTCCACCCACATCTCTTAGTGCCTTTCCTGTTGCATCGATATAGACAGGTCAAATTTAAAACATTCCTTTTTCCTCTCTTGGCCTCAGAGCTCCTTCCAGATGGCCCTTTTTGGTTAGCCTCTCAGATACACCCAGAACTGAATTGGATTGGTAGATATCCGTGTTGGAGGGGGTGGGTGGGGGTGGCAGTGGAGGGGCAGAACGCTGGGGCCAGCAGACCACTTCAAATTTTCATTCCCCACATCAGGGCAGAGTTGGACTCAGGATATTTTTTGCTGGTTGGTTCGGCTCTGACACCAACTCAAAATCTTGAACTCAGCCTGTGAGATGAGCTCAAGAAAAGGAGACAGAGGTGGCTAGAGGGTTAAGGAGTGGGTTGGGAGGAACTGCCAGACATAAAATTATTTTACTCTGAAAAGGATGAGAATGTAAGAAGGAATGGACTAGAGGTATTTAAAATTATGGAGGAGGGAGGGGGAAGCAGCCGATTCCCTCCTCTGAAACTGCGCCAAAAACCAAGAGCCAGGGGGGCAGCAGCTGAGGGGAAAGCCAGGTAGGACAATTAAAACGGAAATCTGGCTTCTCTCAGCACGGAGCTGGTCTACAGAATTCACTGCAGTGGGAGGTGGGGCCAGTCTGGTACAGTCTCTGAGTTTGAAAGGAGCTGGGCGGGTTCGGGAATGCCAGTCAGCTTTTGTAGCTCTGAGCTCAGAGAGAGGGGGGTAACAGATACCATGCTTCAAGTCAGGGTCCAAGAGTTGAGGGGAAATCTTCCCTCTTTCATTCCATTTTTCCACCCTTTCTCATTTTCCTGACTATAGCCCTCCCCCAGGCACTTCATCACCCAGAGACTTTGAAACACTCTCCTCTAGCTACAGGTCAATGCTAATATTATGTATACTCTTTATCTATCTATCTATCTATCTATCTATCTATCTATCTATCTATCTATCTATCTATCTATCTATCTATCTATCTTTCTGTCTGTTTATCTGTCTATCTATCTGCCTATCTATTTATCTTCCTATCTGTCTGTATCTATCTATCTTTCTGTCTGTCTATCTACCTATCTCTGTCTGTCTATCTGTCTGTGTCTATCTAGCTATCCATCCATCTATCTATCTATCTATCTATCTATCTATCTATCTATCTATCTATCTATCTATCTATCTATCTATCTCTATCCATCTGTCTGTCTGTCTATTGATCTATCTCTGTCTGTCTATCTCTATCTGTTTGTCTATTTATCTGTCTGTCTGTCTATCTGTCTGCTGGGTCTATCTTATCTGTCTTTCTTTCCGTCTCTCTCTTTATGTATCTATCTCTTTCTTCTTGTATCTATATATGTACGTATCTATCTGTCTATGTATCTCTCTGTCAGCCATGTGCTTGATTCTGCTGGGGGCAAATCTGGGAACAGTGGTTCACTTTGGGAACCTGTAATAAATAGAGTCCTTTCCCTCACCACCTCCCCAGGAGCAAATATCAGTGGCTAAATAAAATCCCTTTTCATGTTTGCTTTCACCCTTCCCAAATTCTTCATACATCCCACACCCCTAGGGCTAATCCCCATCCAGGACAACCTTATACTGAAAGAAAAAATGTGGTGAACCCTCTGAGAGGGCTGGAGGACTGGTGTTAGAGGGGCCTCCCCTGGTCCTGTTCCTGCCCCACCCCCTCTACCCAGTACAAAGGAGATGGGTTGGGGTGGGGGGCTGGGGAGGATTTTAAGGGGGAAGACAGTAGGTATTATGCCAGACTTGGGACTCCTGAATTGGGATCCTTGGCAAGCTACTTTCTGCAGCGTCAATAAATAATACCCCCGGATACTAGTGGTGATTCATAAAAGCAATTAAATAAGAAAGTGCCTCTTCATTGCTGATCATATCCTGAGCTAAGGACATCCGAAGTTGATGTGTGTGTGTGTGTGTGTGTGTGTGTGTGTGTGTGTGTGTGTGTGTTCTATCTATTCTCAGCATTATAATATTTTTAAATGTATTTAAAATATTTGTTTAAACAATTTGAGTGCATAGTCCTTCAGCATAAATACTCTATAGATAGCTGAATGATTGTAATTGTGCTGAATCTGCTCTATGACTGGTATAGACTGTATTCATTTGTCTTTTTTTTTATTTGCCCACCTATTTGTTGCTTATTAAAGTGAGTGACTATCACCTCCGAAGGTGGCGTTGCTGAGAATCTACACTGATTCAGCTTCCTGGCTTTGCCCAGAAAAGGTCCCTTTCTTTTCCCAGACTCTTAAACCTAACCCCCTTTTCCCTGCCTAACTTTCAATGAAATAGAAATTACCTGTCTGCAAGATTACAGCATACTATCTAGAGATCTGTTAGTTGAGTTACTGTGCCCATCTTGAAATAGAGGGATTGTCTTTTGACTTTCCGCATATCCCCATCACTAAACAGTATCTGGCACATGATAGGCGATTAATAAATGCTTGTTGATCGACTGACTGATTGACTTTGTCATCTCAGCAGATTTCCAAATAAGGATTCCCCACATAGAACTGCAGGCTCTCCTTCACTCTCCTCTACCCTGGGATTATTAACCAGGAATATAATAATGCTAATAATACTTATAATAATAATGTAGCATTTAGCAGCTCTGTAGTACTTTTTATCTTGAGAGCCTTACAGATGCTAGCCAATTAATCTTCACACCACCCCTCAGAGGTAGGTAAGCATTATTACTCATGATGGACTGTGTATACTGTATATGCAAAGACCAGCAAAACAGTCTACTTATTCATCATGGTTCACTTGATATAGTAACTGGTATTTTAAAAACACCTCATCATAGATACAATAATTAGAGATGTGCTTTTGTTAAAAAAGCCACTACCCACTTCTAGTGTACCCTTGGGTACTAAATAATTACCCATTTTGTGTGGTTATCTAGCTCACTAATTACCCACAGAAATTGGGGTCAGGTGTTAACTGCTTGAAATAAGTATCCTCCAAAGACATCACTGAGTTGTATAAAGAAAATGATGTGTTCATAGCAAAACTTTCATAAGTCATGTGTGTCTATGTGTGTCTCTGTGTAAAGTGAACATAGGCTTAGTATGGGCAACTTGCGGCGAACCCAGTACTGAGAAGGTGTCCCCTGGAGCCTTGAAGAAGGGCTCCGGAAATCACTTTTTCCCATTCACTCTTTCTAATCAAAGGTGGGTATAGGTATCTCATTCCCACAGGCTGGCCTTCAAACATAGAGTGCACTAAAACAGCTGATGACCAGTTTTTCTTGAGGATGATTAATTTTGGTGTTATAGGGAGGCACCCCAGTGAGTCAAGGTTTTCTTTTTTTTTTTTTTTGACAGCTCCACCCGCTCTGACTTTTTTTTTTTTTTTACACATTTCTTCTTTTTTCTGCCAGCCTAATGCCAACACCCAGCTAGTCCCCGAAAAGGGACTCCAGCACAGTCACCAGCCCCTGGCAACCACTCATTTCTCCTCCCCACCAGAAAATTTTAAAGGAACCCCAATTGCTATGACTATTGCACTCTTTCTTCCTCCCTCTATTTCCCTCAAATTCTCTCTCTCTCTCTCTCTCTCTCTCTCTCTCTCTCTCTCTCTCTCTCTCTCTCTCTCTCTCTCTCTCTCTCTCTCTTTCTCCCTCTCCCCT